>NC_056741.1:1089252043-1089409543 GCF_019279795.1 Protopterus annectens
CCGGTGAAGTAGTCAGTTTTCTACTGGCTGTGGGTATGTGTTGCCTTGCCAAATCTGACATCTCTACATATAGGTCCTATAGGGCTGCCACCTTTCCAAATGGCCAAAGTGGGACCTGCTCCATAGAAATGTCAGACGTACCAGGTCAGAACATACCTGCAGCCATGCATAGTGCAGAAATATACGTATTAGCACAAATCAAAGCTTAGTCTAGCAGCAGTCAAGTTGCTTATGCTACTTCACATAACATATAGAAGTGTCATTTATACAATAACTGTTACATGCGACTATTAGAGAAACGTAGAATATAATATTGTCCTGTAATCAGGACATTTGCTATGCCTAGATTATTCTTGCATGACACATACGCCTAATGAGGGACTGTCCCACTCAAATTGGACAGGTGTTAATCCTAAAGTCTCACATCGGCCAGTTTAAAAGGTGGAAAACCTACAATAGGTATGCAGCAGCATGACCTGGCAGACAGATGTGGTTCCCAAAACACATTTACTTGTCTGCATTGCAGAGTATTGGTTCCCATGTATCAGCTAGATGGGAGCAGATTGTATGAGGAACACACATATAATATAATTAACTCACTGGACAGGCCGCTGATTTCGTACAGTCGAATGCCATGCTGTCACTGATACTGTAATGATATAGTCCGATGTAATAGGCATCACAAGGGATCGCGCCCACCCAGCGTGAGTGACAAATGCAAGCACCAATGTCGGTGCATGTGCAACTGAGGGAGTGAGCGGGTGTAAGCATGTTTGGCTACCAGCATGCGAGTATTGCACTGTTAAAGAAATGTGGAGTCTAAACAAGTATAAGAAGCTGTAACCAGAGGTCAGCAGTGCTTAACACTGTGCAGACCCATGCACAACTGCTTCCAACTGCTGCAATGTGCCTTACTCACTCCGTATCCAATGGCCTTGTTCTGGCAGCAAACAAAGAATCGTCCTTTGCAAGTGTTGGTAGCAACACCCTGTGCACACAGCTAATCTGAATTACCAATACACCATGGCAAATATACAGACAATAAACAGTACCACACACATACCATACAGCACAGTCATCCAACAGTATAGCAATGTACCGGCAAATATGTCTGGACCACTGGTGTTTACAGACCTGGCCATCTTGTGTTTAAGTGTGTGAGCATGCCCAGTATGACAGTTACGCATGTTGTTGACTGACATTACCATCATACCTTCATGTGTTTGAGCATGCCCAGTATGGTCAACTGGATCGCATGTGTTACATGTCCAGTAGTCAGTACTGTGGTGCTGACCCCTGCGTTGTACACTGACAGGTGGCATGCTGTGTCTGCAGGGTATCCATCGGTCATGTGGCATTGACTGTTGCTACATTTCTGCACAGTGTGAGGGGACATCCAACTATAGCCACATTCCTACACAGCACCGGGGGGGGTGCACATGACTGTTACATGTGTACGTTGGCAGACAGCTGACAGTTCTACACTTTTGCTACTACTGTACTGGTATGTCAGGTACTCCATTTCAGTGTGTGGACCTACCTAATGTGCTGGCTAGAGGCATATCAGTGTACTCCAGATCCTAGCTTTAATTACCAACATATTAGTTTCAGACGTCCTAGCCTTCACAACCTACATCCAACTGCCTGGCCTGTTGTAGTCTGTCTGTGTGTGTCTGTGGGAGGGGGGGGTCATCCATTGGGCATATTCAGAGGCCATTGTACAGCATTTGTCTGTGTTGGTCTACACCTGTCCATCTGGTTGAGACTTGTGTGGGCTGTATGCTCAGCCCATAACCTGCAGTGGGTTAGAACACCCTGTGTACTACTGGCTACTACTGTGACCCCAGTATGTGCTACAGATGTCATGGTGCCACTATGGACATGTACTGTCTGCTGCCCTAACATTCGGCCACCAAATTTCCTTGCATGCTCACATCCATACCATAGCTACAGGTAAAAACACATTCTAATACAACTACCAATTGGTAGGTTGATTGACTTACCTTGAGGGTGTGCCAGACCTGAGGATGGTGCTGGAGGGCTGCCTATGTTGGATGCACACAGTGCACTTCCTATACATGGCTGAGCACAGGTAGTGTCATGTTTGGCATCCCTTTTACTGTCTGTGTGAGCCAGAGAGGGTGTCATTCCCTGGGTACCTACTGTGTCAGTGCATATGCTATGCGTTGCCTCTTTGCCAAGGCCAGGTCATACTGGGCACGCCTCCTTCTGCCTACTGGGTCCGGCTCAGATAGTTCCTCCTCCGAATCACTCTGTGCCTGTACAGGCCTTGGCATTGGTGGGGGGCTGTGCGGCCCGGCACCACGCTGTTCCTGCTGCAACTGTTTCCACAGGATCATATTGTGTAGCATAGCACATACCATAACAATATGGGTGCATGCAGCTGGTGAATACTGCAAGGCTCCACTGGATGTGTCCAGACACCGGAACCGTGACCTGAGCATCCCAAACACATGCTCAATTATATGTCTTGCCTGTGCGTGAGCCTCAATATGGTGTAGTTGTTCAGGTGTGTGTGCATTTCTGATGGGTGTCATCAGCCATGGCTCCACTGGGTACCCAGCATCCCCCACTAAGTGGCAAAATTGCGGTACAGCTGCGTCAGATGCCATATATCAGAATCGTCATAGCTTCCAGGGCAGCCAGCACACACATTCAGTATAATGCCCTGGGCATCGCATATGACCTGGCAGTTGATGGATGGGATGCCCCTGCGGTTAATGTAGGCCCTACCCACTCACCAGGTGGTGCTTTGATGTGTACGTGCGTGCAGGCTATAGCACCTACTACCGAAGGGTAGTCTGCCATTTGGTGGAAGAGACGCATATTGCTGGTTAACACCTCATGTGTGTTGAGGAAATGTACGTGCTCACTGGCATGTGGTGACATGGCATCTAGGAATTGGTGGAATATTCTGGATGCAGATGATATCCCCAGTTGTGCTTTGGGAGGTACCTGTGGCTAGTATACCTAGACCTACACATACTTTGGTATCCACTGGGATGGGTTTCCCTCGGCCTGTTCGATGTGTCAGGTGTGGCTGGCACAGCTCAACAATCTGCTGTAGGAGGTCTCTGCCCCCCCCCCCCCCATAGCGCTCCACTATCTCCAGCTCATGTAGCCCCTGGTAGGTTACCCTGGGACTGTACAGTCTTCTCTGTCTCCTCACTGAAGGTTGTTTGGCAGCATTCACATCCTCACCACCCTCAGCCTCCTGCACATGTTGGTCAATGATGCCTGCTGCAGCCCTTCTCATTTCGTTGGATTGTTTTGTAAAATTTCCCCGCCTGTATACACCAGTGGTGTAGAGTGTGGAAAAAACCCGTGTGTATGGTGCTTGCTCACTTTATCGTAGTGCTCTGGGCCGGGATGGGCCTGTAATCTGCTGATTGTGCTAATTATCACCTGTTTGCACAGCTTGTTCACCTTGACTACTCTACTACTGCTGTTGCACTAGGCAGGTATAGACACACCCCTAGCTTAGGCGTGCTAAGGCAGGAGCTATCCCGAGACACAGGGCTCCAATGTACGTACAGTATGCCTGACAGCCCCCCCATGCTTTCACCTATATTCAAGTCCTGCACCCGGCTATCTATACTCATACACTCTTGGGATCTGCATCACACCCTGGGGATAAACGGGATTCACTATTTTCCACCTTGTTTGCATAGTATTGTCTTCTAATGCATAGTTACATGACCCATACTGAGCCTCCAAAATAAAAAACCCTGCTTACTGTCGCACAGATCCACACACAACTGATTAAAACCACCTTACTATCACCGTATTCGATGTCCCTTGTTCTTCCCAGCAACAATATAACCGGTCTCTACACATCTTAAACCCAGGACCCTGCACATCACAGACGATGTGCTTTACCACTAAGCCATGGCAGATATACATACATCTGAGGCGATCACGTACAGATCATCCAGCACAGGCATTCAGCAGTATAGGACATGTATTCCATCATGTAGATTTATGTGTGCTAATGTCCACATATATATATATATATATATATATATATATATATATATATATATATATATATATATATATATATATATATATATATATATATATATATATATATATATATACACACACACATATACATATACACACACATACGTAGATATAGAATATATATCATAACAACGGACCACGTGACACCAAAGCATTAGACAAGAATGAAAAGGAAACCACATGCGCCTCCTGCATTATGTACTGGTGTTACTATCAAGGCAAGTGTGTTTCATTGTGTCACACAGGTCAGACTGTATTAAGGATAAGATTAGGGCTGCTGACATTTACTCATCAGACCTATTGGCTAATGTATGTGTATGTCTTGCCAACCCAGTCTCTTGGGCGATTGTGACATTTATAGACACTATATAGGAAAACAACAAAACACACTCAACACATCCTGGAGCTAGCTGCTCACAGATACCAACACATAGGATATGACTGCCAAACACACACATCTGTCATGCTTTGGAATAGAACACCTACCTGTTTATTCTTTTACACTATAGCGTTACGCAGTTACAGAATGCACTACCATGATTACTGGGACACAGTACTCCCAGAGGCATACTTCTAGATGGGTGACATCATCAGCAATGAAAAATATGCCGATAGGGATTGTACAGAGTGTGAGCAGTCTAAAAGCATTATTCTGTCCCCAGGCAGATGGAAGCACACACAGACAGTTGGCATGGGTGGGCTTAGAACACAGACCTACCTACTTTATCACACTATAGCATTACGCAGTTACAGAACGTGCTTCTGAGATTATTTGGGACACAGCACTCCCAGAGGCATACTTCTAGGTGGGTGACATCATCAGCATTGGAAAAGACGCCAATAGGGATTATATGGAGTGTGTGCAGTCTAAAAGCATTATTCTGTCCCCAGGCAGATGGAAGCGCACACAGACAGTTGGCATGGGTGGAATTAGAACACAGACCTAACTACTTTATTACACTACAACATTGCACAGTTACAGAATGTGCTACTGAGTTTACTGGAACACAGCACTCCCAGAGGCATACTTCTACGTGGTGACATCATCAGCAATGGAAAAGATGCCGATGGGGATTGTATGGAGTGTGAGCAGTCTGAAAGCATTATTCTGTCCACAGGCAGACAGAAACACACACACAACTGGCATGGCTGGGATTAGAACACAGACCTAACTATCTTATCACACTACAGCATTATGCAGTTACAGAACGCGTTATCAAGATTACTGGGGCACAGTACTCCCAGAGGCATACTTCTAGGTGGGTGACATCATCAGCAATGGAAAAGACGCCGATAGGGATTGTATGGAGTGTGAGCAGTCTAAAAGCATATTACTGTCCCCAGGCAGATGGAGACAAGCACACACCAGTGGTGTGATCAGGACAACTACCTATCTATGGACTACTATAACAACACTACATAGATACGAGCCACAGATACTACACCTTTCAAGACTGTCAATATGACCTTCTAGGAATGTGGACATCGACATGGACGCTGGCAGTTACGATGTACATACCTGTGAACCAGTGTGTTTAATATAGGAATCCATCCTGAAGTGGGGTATGGCCATCTGTTGCCTGGACGACCACTATCGCTATTCAGGGTTACACATAGAGGCACATAACCGACACAAGGTGTCACTGGGCATGCTCACACACTTAGTAGCACACGTCCATTTGGAATGCACTATGTGTCCATCTACACAACGTCATACTGGGCATGCTCACACAGTAGCAAAGGGCTGTTTTGTATACACTCTGATTCTAAACATGGAAGGGCATAGTGTGTTGATAGTTGTCATTGTTAGCATGAACGCTGCACTACTTATATCTGACACCGGTCTTCTACACAACATCTGCTGCTGTCCGTCACCTTAGATGTACCAATCTAAATCTGGCACACTAATACCACCTGTGGTGATGTCCTGCCAGGAGTGGCTACTTCGCCCATATAGTGCCATTCATAGATGAATGTCCTGAGACCAGGTTAACACCCTGACACCTAGAAGACAACTGCATTGTATGTCTATGCTAAACAGTGCTAGATGTGTAGCACTCGTAATCACAGCTGCCAATCTAGATCCAACAATGAGGAATACTGACATCTGTGCAGTGAGGAACACCTGGCTGAAGGCTCAGTTGTGCACAATAGCACTACCACCATATACCTCGGATACAGACATGTGGGCCATAACACCGTTACGGACCGCTCCAGGTGGTGGTGTCCCCATGTACATGAAGGCCACTCACATGTACTGACTAGTACACCCTCAAAAGCCATCACAGATGTGTGAGGTGTAGATCACAGTGTCAAAAGCCGCATTCTAGGATGTAGCCCTTAGACATCACCATGTCCTTGGACCAGCAACACACATCCATACATGTGGCAGAACATATATTAGTACAACACCATGTGACCCATGACCAGTGGGCTGTACCTAGCTGTACAGCAACTGTGCAGACTAATCATGTACTGACACAGTTGCATCATGTGTTATGCAATGCAATGATACCACTGTTCATAACCAGGTCGGCTGTACACATAACAGGGGCCCTGGGTCATATACAGCTGTAACAGATGACTGTTGCTGTACACCAGTAAACACACTCATGTTTGGATATGACATACATGTACCTGCCATGGATATGTACATGCCCCACACACAACACATATGTACATAGCATAGCTGTTGCTGTCCTTCATGCAGACAGGTGGCTACAGCAATTACACACATGCACATGGAAGGTAGGTCCATGGCTGTGGAATGCTAACAGTACATAAGGTGTGATAGCAATGTTGACTGAGTTAACATTCCCTCTGTACTGGTTACCCATGACAACTATCATATCATACAACAGTCCATATGTCATGCATGTCATCACACATGTCCACCAATTGCAATGCCTACAAACGTGGCTAAATGACAGGAATGTAGGACCTACACACATGTACATGTAGTGGTGTGTGTTCAGCTACCATGCGTGTGCAGTAGCTGATGTTTACAGGTGATCTGTGTCTTACTACAACATGCAGTTGCAATGCAGCCCCATCATTGCCAACTGTATATGGTGAAATACTGACAGTACAGTAAGATGTACATCAGGTATGGATGGATGTGTGGACATAAAGTGGTGGGCCAACTTTTCAGATGGATGTTTGCTGAAGACAGCTCACAGGTGTGTCACAAGCCGTCCTACCATAACATGTGCAAACACTAAGCTATGTTTCTGTTAATTGAAGGGAAAGACATACAACTACACACCGATCAGGGTGTCACCGACTGTAAATCACTTGACATCTGTAACACTTAAGACCTCCCGTGTGCATATATCAGCACAATTGCCAAAGGTAGCATCGGTACACATTGTAATGCGGTCATTACTGCTGCATGTCTGTAATACATATCATAAGATAGCAGGGGTTTGATTTACAGTACTGCCATGTGTGTTTGCTTGTGTGTCCATATATGCCACATATGGTGGGGAATACATCCCAATTGTTACACACCTGTGTACACTGTTGTAGAGATCTGTACATACTACAGTGTAGAAAGCAAGACATAGGCAGGGGTGGGGTGTGTATCACAAACATGTGAACTATCTGTATGTGCATGACATAGGTGCATTCAATTGTGGACTCCACAGTGTGTGTGTGTGTGTGTGTGTGTGTGTGTGTGTGTGTGTGTGTGTGTGTGTGTGTGTGTGTGTGTATGTATGTATGTATGGCTGTCTAGTCCATGGAGTGAGGAAGTATGTTACCATAGTGAACAGATAGGACTCCTAACCCCTCCAGGGGATGCAATCTACTACCCTGTTGATGCTGTCGATCTTAGGCATTACAGACTACCTGTACATTTTCATTCTCTGTGTCGCATCATGTGGGTGCACAGTACTGTAATGGTGATTACCACATAGGCAGGGGTCCTCACCTCAACACTATCAAGTGTGTTTGTGAGTTACAGTTTCGTTGACCCTGTGAGTGTGGGCATGTTACTGTGTCTGTATACATGTGTGCGAATACGTGTGTGTGTGTGTGTGTGTGTGTGTGTGTGTGTGTGTGTGTGTGTGTGTGTGTGTGTGTGTGTGTGTGTGTGTGTGTGTGTGTGTGTGTGTGTGTGTGTGTGTGTGTGTGTGTTCTCATCCTGTAATGTGAATGTGTATTACTGCTACACAGTGAGGCCTCAAGCTATCAACTGGCCTCTACCCTTGTCATCAGCTAGACTGCTATGTAAACTCCCCGCCCCATGTAACTGTACCTGTGATGTCACCCGGTATGGATGTCATGTCTCTAGCCACTGTAGCTTAGTACACAGCTCACATGCTCCTGGATCAGAAGATGTGTAGACATCTTTGGAATGTCAGCCTTTATATCAGAGAGGTTGAAGCTGTGTAGAGCATGCTGGTATTGCCATACATGCCTGTGAGTAGTCCACATTTACACATGGGAAACTGCAAACTCTGGTACTCAACGGCACATGCAATTAGACCTGAAGGAGGGAAGCAGGACATAATTACCAACATACTGTTACTGTTGTTACCAAGACACATAAGAAAACAATGCATTTTAAACCTGTACTACATGGTATGTCTGCTGCGTGTCAACAGTACACAACAATTGTAATCTGCACTTATCTCCCTATTCTGTTCACCCTGTGCATCAGACCATATCAGCATGTCCCTGAACCGATGGTGTGGATGACAAGGATGTGGCACAGGCATCATCATATGCACAGGGTGATAATGTTTGCCAGGGGCCTAGGCTGCACCAGTGGATGACATCATGTGTGTGGGTTAGGTCCTGTGATCTAATTGGCCATGTATGGTTGTTATGCATGTGAGTGTTGCGGTGCCCTACAGATGTTTCTGGTGTGTGCATGTATGTTTGCACACAGTTCTGCCATGTGTCTGGCCTACACAGGGATATTATTGACAGCTCCAGATTGTACAAACCAGGATTTACAGCTCACGGTGTCCGGCCATGGCCACGTGACCTGTGCCTGCCAGGGGTTGCATGGGTACTACCAGGCAGAGGTACAGATTGGGTACTGTTCCGATGACACATGTCCAGTGGAACCGTGTCCCTGCTGGGACCATTCAGGGCCATGTCCACATGGCCTGCTGTGGACAGAGCAGCACCTGCTGCACTGCTGCTGCTACCACCACTATGGGAGCGGGCATGTGAGGTAGCTGATTCACATAGACCTGCAACAGGTGATATAACTGGCCTATGTCCATGTGCCCTACACCTCACTCCTACCAGATGTTCCAGCACAGACAGCTCATGCTCGTGGATTGTTATGCCACTGTCAAGGATTCCAACCATGTCACCCAATCATCTGTCCAAAACATCAACAATCTGCTGTTGAGCATTTGCCAATGCCTGGATGTTGTTGTTTAAAGAACGGATAGCAGCCCTCTGAAGCCTCTGCCCTTCTCTTTTCTGCCATTCAGCATGTACCTGTGCCACCATTACAGTCTGAAACATGCATCTGGTGACAGCAGCTGCTGTGCTCTGTCCTGCAGGGGCATGTCAGCCAGAGGTCATCCTATGAGCAGCACTGGCCAAATGCCTGTGTGGCACATCTCCAGTCATTTGACTGACACCATGGTGTTAATACACACCTTCCATAGCCACCACACGTTCCTGTTCCAAGCTACCACACGCTAACTGTCCTTCCTCTATAGCCACTGGTGATGGAGTATGTGTTGGCATGAGAACTGTGTGCGGGGATGAGGGGGATATAGGTGGAATGGCAACCAATGGCACAAATTCAGCCCCTGACAACCCTGCCTGTGCCTCAAGCATATGTTCATCATCACTCCTAGAGTCTGTGGGGACACTAACATCAGATGGAACGCAGGAGGGTAATGCACCTACATCACCTGTGAAGTCAAACAAAGACTCTACATTACAATACAGACACACACACACACACACACACACACACACACACACACACACACACACACACACCATGCATGTGATTTGACAGAAGGCATGCAACATGCATGTGATACAGCAGACGGCATGCAGTTCAGACAATAATAGTGGTAGTTATCCTACATCCCTGGCTTGCACACAACAGCAAGTATGTGTCATAGCAGAAGCCATGCATTTTCACACAATCATGATAGTAAGCATGCATCCCTGTGTTACACCATGTGGACCAGCACAGGTTAACAGTGCACATGGCTGATGTGAGGCATATGACCTTGACATTAACATGTAGTATGACATGTAATCTGCTGATGTGTGCATTGACATGCATACATGTTTGACACAATGGTGTCCTGTCACATGTACAGTGGTGTAATGGTGTCACATTGCAGTGTTGTCTGTATGCCCTACAGATAAAATGCACTTTTAGCAGATGTGCATGACCATTGAAGGGTATTATGAGGTGTCTATATTGCTATACAGTGCAAAGTACAGACACAGTGCCATTGCATGGAATCATGAGGCATCTCTTTTGCTATACAGTGTGGATTACACACATAGTACAAAGCCATGACTGTGTGCATACACAATACATATATACTGTGGATTGTGACCCACATCACTGAGGTGTATACACACTGAACCATGATGTGTAATGTGTGGCAGGTCACCAAAGAACATACGGATGACACTCATGCACATCTGCTAACATATCTTAGCTGCCTGACAACCATGTCCACACCATGTCCCACATGACATTTGTGTACCACACACATGAGTTGCATGGCTGACAGTGATGTCCAACAGCAGCAAGGGAAATGTACTGTATCTGTGGCCTGATGTGGTTGTCTGTGTATGTACGTGGATGCTGTACAGGTGACTACTGTCATGCTTTGACACAGTTATGATGTTCAACACATCTTATGTGGTCGAATTAAGTGATGCCTCCACAAGCTGTGCACAGGCTTGTAGGATGTCCAGTGTTCCACATCTGCAATATAACCATTCAACAAAGGCTATAGCTGGACCATGTGTAGCCAATGTACAACAGGGTGTACACACAAACACATCACATCTACTGTGTGTTGCTATATGTCTCTGGCCATCCTCCATGGCCATGTGTGAACATGTGTTGGCCAAATGGTTGTGATGGCCATCTATCTCACATGTCTGTGTTGTCCCATATGACATACACCCATAGATGTCAGATACTCCACTGTCCACAGGGTTATGCAGACAAAGGGTTGTATGTTTGGTAGGTAGGGTATGTTTTATGGGATAGTGAGACAATGTTGCAGCCAGACCACTACATGTCATGGACATGTCAGATGGCACATCACAATGTGTGCACTCATTGCAGGGGCATATTCCATAATGGTGAATCCTGTGGGCTGCCTATACTCCAGCTCACTGTGTAGTACTGTTTGTGTACTCCACATGTGTAGTTCTGATGTATAGTACATATTCCTACATTGAACAACACCTCCACCATTGTATGCACAGCTCTCTACACATCTAGCAATGACAGTTTCTGTGGTTTCATGTCAGTGTTTCACTTAGTTTGCAAGTATTGCACATGGGTAGCCAGTGTGATGGATTAAAGATGCGACCTGTATATTGTGACCGGACCATACATTATGTGTACATGTGTTAACTGGCCACATGGCAAATAGATCTGTGCATTAACATGCCTGATACTTATAACTGTCTCACCTGCAATGGCCTGCTGTCTCTGCGGAATGCCAGAGGTACCTATATAGGGGTGACACAGCAGTATGATCATTATCCACGACTGTATGACTGCTACAGGGTGCAATGTGCATGTTAACACATTTGCCAGTACAATAGGATATACTATGGAGTATGCACATGTATGCATACACAGAGTAGCATGCTATAGTATGTGGCATGTATGTATACATGCCTTGCATATGATGTTACATTGCATATTGTACAGTGACACATGCAACTAAATGGGATATAATAGTTATATGTGCAGTAGTGACTTACCAGGCAACTCCAGGATCAGTGGTTGAGAGACACCCACCTCCATTATGGCAGCTAGGGTTTGTGGATGCTGTTCTGATGGTGTCCCCAGGTTGACCAGTAGCTCCTTGGTACATGTGAGTGGGAGCTGGGTTGGTGGCCCACCACCTATTGCATCTTGTTCCCTGGTGATTGCATTTGCACACTGTTTTGCACATCTGATCAGGTCCGTGCAGTGTCTGCGCACCTGCTGGTATGTGCGGTTATGGCCACCCACATCATTAACCCTCCTACGAAGTTCCTGTCACAGGTCATCATGCTGCTGTGCATGCTGTGGCACATGGCTAAACAAGACATCATAGTTATCTTGGAGGTAAGGTATAAGGGCCTCATCCTCCAAGCGGGTATACACTGGGAGCCTTGCTTGAGGCATATCTGGAAGACATAATAATGGAGACAAGTCGCAGTATCTCAGAGATGCAAAGATATACAGCTGCACATACATGTGTATTATATTTAGTACATATTAACAGTTGTCTTTGCAAATCTTCATGACACTGACACCACTGACATGTTTGTGTCACACACATGTGACATCCAATGGGGATTGGATATTATCACCATATATGTGTGTCACCTGATTACATTGCTCATACTCCATGTGGATGCTGTCTTGATGTGGGCATGTCTGTTTGCCTGTACTGGTGTTCTTACCTATCAGCACATGCCTGGATGAATCCACATTAATGCTGTTGACCTTGATGCTGTGTATATGTCACATATCATCACGTATGCTGCCTTAATGGACATGATCTGTGACAATGCAGACATGCACACGGAAGCCTTTACATGCATGTGTTTTGCCATATACATCTACACAGCACTGTGCAGCAGTTCAACATCCTGCCACATATCGCCTGTGTTGCACATGTGATACACATGGGACAATGGCTAGCTGGATGGTATTTGCAGGGATGGTTATCAACTATAGCATGTACGGCCAAGGTCATGTAGTAGTCTGTATGCCCTGAGCCATGTATGAGCATAGGATGTAAGGTTTTCTAGCTGTAGCCAACAGCCATGTTTCCGGTGCCAGGTGAAGCAGTGCCACATAACTGATCCAGATGGTTAATGATACATCTACCATGAGGTCATCACACCATGTCTGACAGAGGTGAAATGTGCAGCTTTGCTGGATAGGGTTGCATAGTATGGCAGGAGTATGTAATGTGTATGGCACAAGGATCTGTCCAGCATGTGGCGATCCTTGTACTAGGAAGGTGGATGTCTATGACGTATGTATTTCAGATCAGGATATGTGCGTGTAGCATGTCCAACATCACAGTGTTGGACATGTCTTTATGCAGGGTAGGCATCATGCTTCATAGTGGAGATGAGGATTGTGAAGGTGGGTGTCACCCTTCCAAACATGGGCAATACCCCTTAAAGATGATATGTGATCTGATATTGGCCACTTGAGTGATGAGTATGGCTGTAGAATGATCTCCATGTTCATGGATGGCACCCTGTCATGACTAGGGATGCCTCTTATGACTACCTAATAGGCTTGGTGACATCACCAGCTCAGGGAGGTAAACTGCAGAGCACCATCCCTTACACACAGTGTCCATTATGTTGACCGCTGCCTAGGTAGTAGTTCATGGGTACAGGGGTATTAACCTAGTGGTGACAATGCAATATGCAGCTGTCAGATTGTGCACATATGTCACACACCTCACCCACAAAGCCCATTCTGTATTTTGTCCACAACACTGAGTCAGCTATTGCTCCTAGGTCATAGCCATTCACATACTTACATACGCAGATGCCTCCCATTTGTCTGTGTGGTATGGGCTACAATGAGGGGGAGTACAACGAATTAACCCTTTTTACTGTAGCTGCCACTGGTCTGATATGCACATATCACTCAGATACCTTTTGTAGTGTTGGGTCTGTCAACAGTCCACTGGTAGAACACTCCTGTGACATACAAAGTTACATCTAGTATACTGAGTGTAGGTGGAACACAGTATAGGTGATGATGTCCTATGACCTGTCACAGGTATGATATGCAGTGTGACATCATCCGTACTGCCATCTACATCTGTACTGCTAACATCATATATGTTGATTAAGGTTCATGGACTTTCAGACCAGACTCAGCAGGGTAATAGTGCAGTGCCACCCATTATGAGTGGTGTCTCTACTTTGTGGGCTGTGATAACTGTTGGTGTGCACCATTCAGTGGTTTCACAGACTGACATGAAGCTATGTTTTACATGATGTGTATGTGTAGAGCAAACTGTTTTGCCATATGTGTATGATACAACCAGGGATGTGGACAGGTCACATGCAGCCTGAGTGCACCTTGTACCATCATAGTTATGGTTACAGGGGCTCTGTAGTCTTCATGGATATGTGATTGTGTACCTGTTGGGGGGGCAGTGTGTTTATGTTATCTGACACCCTATCTGTATTGCTTATTCATGCTCAGCACTTGTTCAGAACATGTAAGCACTTCATGAGTTACTAATTACTATAGCACTCAATCCTTCTCATTTCCTACATGTAAACACTGTTTGTACTTTCATTCCTATTTGCTTAGAGTAAAACAGCTGTTGTACACACTTTCCTCACATATCTAGTGGTAAATAGTTAAATATTCAGGCATGTCCAAGTGTCAATTCCCAGTGTTATCGCCTGTCTATATGATGAATATGGGCATCATGAGGCAATATAGAAATTGTCTCGTGTACACAGTCAATACCCCCCCTCCTAACATACAACACTACAACCTGTGTGAGATGCACATATGTAGCCATGCTGGAGGTAAAGCTCTCTCCAACCCAGATTGAACCTGACAATCACGTGGGGATGTTAAATGTTTGCACCACACCACACTCATCACATAGTCTCACTAGATCTCCACCACCACAGGCCACAAATACTAAGACTACAACATTTGTGGAGCCTCTCAATACTACTCTGACTAGGCAACAGAGAACTCCAAAGCAGAAACGCAGGCAGCCCCCATCACCCAACACAACACCAATTACTTATAGCCCACAGACTCAGTGTGCCCATAAACTACAGCCAATAGGGCAATATAATGTACCCAATACACTAGTCATAGGTGACTCTATAGGCGGTCACACTGATGTCCTACTCAGTAGGCTACACAAGGTGATAGTCACTTTCAGCTGGCTGTCAGGTAACAGGATCGGATCAGCAACATAACCTATGCACTCAGGTCACTCCACAACAGGTACAATATGACTGTGTCATTCTCCATGTTAGTGTGAATGCCCTGAGATGTAACTTCCTGGACTACATGTACAGAGACATGGAATAGCTCTCCAATCTTATAGCCCAGGCATGTATCGCCCTAGCCCTGAGAAGCATTCAGCATTCGTCCAGACTGATAACGCAGTAGAAGGACTGAATTATTCACTTCAACAGTTGGCTATGCTTCTGGTGTCATTCCAAAGGTATCCAGTATCTGTCTGCTTTGAATGACATGGTCGACAGAACATGATGCTTTGGCACAGATGGCCTGCACTTGTCGGCCCTGGGATTACAGATAACATCTAAGGCTCTTGCTGCTCCTATAGTGCCTGTTTTAGGCACGGTTCAAATAACATATTCACCACCATAACAGGAACAGGCAAACAAAACCTGAGTTTAATGCTACTCACTGCTTGACATCTTCATCTCAAATGGACTCACCCGAGGCACTCCTTGTAATGGACCACTTTGATATCTCTGCAGTGACTTGGACCTGCTTCTAGGCTCCTGAGACACCCCTGCACTAACAGGCTATTACTCAGACCACACCTTTTAGTCATGTAACTAGGACGGGAACATCCACGGCGAAAGTGTGTCCATATTTCCCAAGGATATACACACCTCCAGGCTGGTTGCTTAGCACAATGCATCAGAGGTAATCCAAGTGCAACTAACTGTGGCCATAACTGCTATACAAATTGCAGCTTGCTACAGATTCCACACCATATCCCATGGTTAACAGTCCTCACTTCTTGGTGTACTGGAAAGTAGGGTTCAAACAGAAACTACTGATGTGACACTGACACTACCCCACCATTAACTGGGATACCTACTCATGTACCGACACATTAGGCCAACGCTTTCTGGGATTCATAACCTCCAATCAGCTGGATCAACCTATCCACACCACCACCAGGGCCAAGAATATCCTAGACCTGGACATTACCAACATGTGTGACTGGTGTTCCACACCTGGAGTTATCTCCTCGTTGGTCAGATCCAAATGTACACTAATCACCCTTGTTATCCACATCCCAGCACCACACCCTTTATGGAAAACAGAGTACAATATTTCTACAAAGCCAACTTCAGGCTTCTTATGACAGCAGTAGTAAACGTCATGACACCCGTGCAGATGGACAATAAAGTTACAACCGCTGAATCATACACAACTGCACTTAATTAGCACTTACACGACTGCATGGATCATGCTATCCCAAACAGAGCCATGACGGTACCCACCAGAAAATGGATGCCACTCTGGTGGTCCACTGCCATGGACATAATGTACAACAGAAGGAGGAGACTGTTACAAATTAGAGTACAATCTGATGAGTGGGGAAGCTCCCTGGTCAGCCTCAGTAGAAATCTGAGATCCCTTATCACATCCTTCCAAAGCTAGCTACATAAACATTATTGTGACTCATTCCAAGGTCTACCACAAAGCATTCTAGAGGTATGTCACTACTCTCGATGATGATACCCACATTTGCTCTGACATACAGTAGTTAGGCATGAACATTACAGAACCGACTGATACTGGCAACATCCTGGCAGATAGGTTCAGTGCTAACTTTACACCCCTCTCACACCCTAAAGGGCCCAAATCTATACAGGAACAATGCAGAGTCCCTGCGGTTACAACTACACAGTTCAAAGCTGCTCTCTCTAAAGACAGGAACACAGAATCCATGTGAATGTACAACATCCCAGGCTGCAATTTCCACGAACTTCAGAACAAAATGGCTCCCTACATGCGCACCAAATTCATTAATAGACTTGCATCAGGCATTGTGGCCCCTGAATGGCACACAGCAACAGTTATCACATTCCACAAAGGTGGCGCCACAATGGACCAGGGGAACTATTGCCCTATACACCTGACTAGACTGTTCTGCAAGGCTATGGAGCACATCATCATGGAGCTCATTCACAGAGTCACTGGTGGCCTCCAAACCTTTGATCCCACCCAGTTTGGATTTGTTAGGGCCAGACCATGCCTCCTAAACCTGGTGGAGTCCTTTGAGACAGTTACCAAGGCAGATGATGAGGATAAGAAAGTCCACACAGCCTACCTTGTCCCCTCAAAGGCTTTCAACACCATTCCCCATTCTGGTATTGTCAACATACACATCCACCTGCACATCAACCCCTACGTCATGAGATGTTATACAAAGTGGCTCATGGACAGAACCCACACAGTGAGGGTAGCATACCCTAGTTCCTACTGTAAATCAGTTACAATTGGCATCCCCCCAGTCCTTGGTCATAGGGCCCCTCATGTTCGGTATATGCTTCTCTGAGGTACAGGCTAGCACAGAAGGACTTACCCTGAATAGGTTTGCAGACAACTGCAAACTAGGGGCCATGATTGATTCACCAGCTGATACAGACACCCTGCATAAGGGTGTCACTGGGACAGATACCTGGTGTCAATAATATGGCCTCACACTGTATGCCACAAGCTGCATAGACATCCCCTTTGGATTACACTAATCACCCACGGACTATCACATAGGTGGTAGTCCCCTACATACATAAGACATAATAAGGGATCTTAGAACCCAAGTAGATAGCATTCACTCCTTTTATAATCATATTGCCAAGGTGGTGTGGATATCCTTCTATGTGGCCACCCTAATCTCTAATGGGTTTGCAGCCAGAACAAATGTAGCCATTGTACCTCTCTACTCATGATTTATGAAACACATTAAAGGGTACAACACCCCATTTGGGATGTACCTTATGAGACAACAGCAACAGCTTTAAATACCACAACATTACCACACCAAGAGGATTACTGACCTCCGAAGGATGACGTATACAGCCCAACTACAGAAACCCCAACTGTACTCATTTGCATACTGCATACTGAGAGGTGATCTCTGCTGTACATACAAGGCCCATGTCCAAAACAATATTGATGGATATGCTCCACATAAGCAAAAGCCACTGAGAGCCACATGCTCTTTGATATGTACCTAAATGCAACAATGACTAGGACATGCTGGAGGGATACATTTCTGACCCGGATACTCACCATGCTTTGGAATATGATTCCTATGTACATCAGGCAGGGACCCTCACTAGCACTCTTCAAGAGATACCTCGATGGATGGATGGGAGATAGACATGTACACCAGGGATCACTGCAGTGGCTCTGCTGTACAGAGGTGCAGGAAATTAATGTCTCTGCTATTCACAGGCACAGGACACTAACCTAGGGAGGTGCCGCAAGTGAAAACACTGTAGTTAGGCTTATGAATGGACTTGGCCAGACAGCATAGTACCTAACTATGAACCTATGAAGCTATTACATGTCCTTTGTGCATGGATAATTGACTAGCTCTTCCATTTCAATTAGCTATCATGCTGATACACTGTCTGGTGACTACAAGTCATATGTATCCTGTTATTGTGTGTTGTGTATGCCAATAGACATACCTGATGTTTGCATAATATAACAGTAATGCTATGTAAAATGTTAGACATATCTACCTACAATACTGTACATTTCACATTTTTGCAACAAAATCCCACAATGCAAATCATAATTGTACAGCAGGACCACCTTAGACATGTTATTCTCAGTTATATACCCATACATATGCCTACTGTTACAGTATATCAACATATACTATCCCCTGTTATGGCACGTACTTGTTGGACAAACCCTGCCCTTGTGGCGTATGAGGTGTTTACCTTGTGGCCCACAGCAGTACACACAATTTCTATTTCTACGAGCGTTACTGTGCTCAACAATACATCACTACATAATACCTTTTCCCACTATATGCTTTGCCTACACTTTTATTAATACAGAACAGGCACTACATACACTAACATACTGAGTGTTCTACATACCTTCTTAGTAGTCCGAGTTGATGATAATATCAGTCCTATTCCTTTTCTGTTTTAACAGTTTTCTCATATGTGCATACGGTTTGAATGTATGACAAGTCATCCTTTTATACATAGATACCAGTAACATGTGGTATCCTGCCACCAATTGGTGTTCCGGAGTAGAAGATTACATGCACATCAGCTGTGCAGCTACTCCATTAGCCAATTACATGGCAACAGTGGGGTATAATTGAATACTTCACTTGGGCATTGTCCCTTTGCCCTACCATTGAGGAAGACGGCCTGGATGTATTGTTTGTGATGAATTGCAACAGCTATATGGAAAGACACAGAGATATTTTAACTTCATGGCCCCTGTGGGTTGTGTGTAATGGCTAGAGGATGTAGTTCTACATGTGAGTGTAGCTGTTATATCAGCCGTCTGATACTGGATTATTGCAAACAAACCCTGTAACATCAGCGTCTGTTCCATTGTACAACAGTAATGATTTCACATAGGGCCATTATAGTGTGTCTCTCACAAGGTATGTTAAGGCTTCTGCAGATGTCATAGAGTGAGTGGATGTTTGTGATGTTATTACGCTCTGTATTGCAATTGTTTCGGGTGTGGGGGAGATGTAGGTGGGTGTACATAGCAGATGAAGGTGTGTAGGAACTGCATTTATACATATTCCATATGTGTGTAAGGGCTCCTTCCCTAATTGAAGACCTATCATTTAGTAGACTAATACTATGGTTATTGCAGGCTCATTCATTAAGTCATTGTTAATTTGTTCCTATATAGCATGCAGGTGATGTTGGTCCTTCAATCCCTTCAGAAATACATCGGTATGTAATGAAATGTTGCTGCATGAAAGCTGTCTCGTGTATTTCTGTCACAGATATTTGCACTCATTGGAGTTGTGTTGGTGACTGAACCTCTTTGGCTTGGGTTGCCACCTTTTCAAATGGCCATAGTGGGACATTTTCAGGACACACATCAGATTTTAGAGGCCGACACATACCCATGGTCAGTACAAAGCATAGAACTTTACATATATGCCTATATAAAAGCTTACATTCTTGTGGCGGTTTACTTGCTTATCCTGTTTCTTGTTACATGTAGGTATGTTAGATACAGATGACTATTTTATGCAACCATTACATTAACTATGGAACATGCAGAATGTCTTGAGATTGTAGGACATTAGTATTTGTACTCATTTTGGTCAGGACACTACCGCACATAGAGGGACTGCCCCTCGCAAGGTGGGACAGGTGGTAACCCTATGTTTAGCTCATGTCCATAGCACATATTTGTAATAGTGTATTATAGCAATAACCCATGCCTGGGTGTGGGTAATGGTGAATTTACCCACGGTTGGTGTGGTTTGTTCATGAGGGCGAAGCCCGAGTGGCCAAACCAAGACAACCGTGGGTAAATCCAGCATTGCCCACACCCATAAGTGGGTTATTGCTATTATACAATGACATTATTTAAGAAGAAAAATAATTATTTTTCTTAAATAATGGCATTTTATAATGCCTCCTTGCTGCCCCTCCACAGCTGTCTGTTATTCTGCAGCAGTTTTGATGTACTGCGCATGTGTATACTTACGCAGTACATCAGAGCTGTGGGCAAAAGCAATGGAGAAAGCAAGATATCCGTTGCTTTTTACAAAGTGTCTCGCTATGTTAAAAATTCTCAGTTGCTTTTTTTAAAGCTGTCTCGCTATGTTAAACTCCTTTAACATAGGGAGACACTGTGTAAAAGGCAACGGAGATCTTGCTTTCTCCATTGCTTTTGCCCACAGCTGTGAGGTACTGCGTAAGCATATGCATGTGCAGTACATCAGAACTGCCGCAGAATAACAGACAGCTGTGGAAGGGCAGCAAGGAGGCATTATACAATGCCATTATTTAAGAATAATAATAATGTTATTTCTTAAATAATGTCATTGTATAATAGCAATAACACACTTCTGGGTGTGGGTAATGCTGGATTTACCCACGGTTGTCTTTGGCCACTCGGGCTTCACCGTCATGACCAAACCACACCAACCATGGGTAAATCCAACATTACTCACACCCAGGAGTGTGTTATTGCTATAATATAGTCTCCATATCCTTTGTTCATAATGTTCGGTCGTGGCGGAATGTCTGATTGCTATGGTCCATGTTGTGCACATATTTGAAGACTTCAACTGCTATATACGGCATACCCTCAGATTCAGGAATGCACACACTTTCAACAACCACATTATTATTCACAGACTCCCAAACCCCACAATACCGAACACTCAAACTTGCGACAGTCAAACTCCCGGAACTAACACAAACACGGAACGCACACACGCACACACAGACACACTGCTACCCATCACATCCAAACAAACCATCCTACACTACATATGGCCAGGTGGCCATGCCCCATACACACCCCATGTGAGTGGCTGCACCCCCCACACCACACCTACTGTAATAATCTGCCTCCGAGATAGCACGAACAGACACACGAAGCAAACACACACACACACACACACACACACACACACACACACACACACACACACACACACACACACACACACTTACACACACTACAGCACACTACAGCAATCAGAAACACACTTAAACACAGTACCACCCTGGACCACAGCACCAGAAGCACTAACTAAATGTCCCTTAACATCGTGATAATAGTACTCTCGGTTCTAGTGTTCCGGCACTATGGTCTTTTGGTCTTTAAGCCTCGTGATTATGCGTGTCGGTATGTAAAGCATTCGGTATTTGGTAGTATCCTATTTATTTGTACCTCCATGGTTGTGTACACGTTGTTATCCTATCTATATATTTGCATATATATGTATATCCGTATATATCGACATATATCTCTCTATCACCCTTTCTATCTCTATATTATATATATATATATATATATATATATATATATATATATATATATATATATATATATATATATATATATATAGAGAGAGAGAGAGAGGGGAACACACCTTTCCTTGGGTACATGGCAGTGTACGCTATTTCCCGAACTCTACCCTCTTGTGTTTTAACCTGTCACAATACACACCTGCCGTTGGTACATCTCAGGTTGCTTAGTGGTAGGTGATTGTGTACATGGTTGCGTGTTCTACTCCTGGCAGTGGTCGATTTACCTCTCAAAGCAGGCACTATTAGTACAAGGGTGAATAACACAGATTTCAGCGGTTCTGGACAGCTTTGCCCGTGATTTGCGTGATATGGCGCATAAACCTGCTAACATGTGCTTAAACATGCTCTAATGACCTGCATCCAACATCCATTATTTAGGACATTGGAATTACGTAACAGCCCTTGCAGGTTGTGGAACCAGGAACATGCCCAAGACAGTCAGTGGCTTTACCACTGGGGCATCTGGGATATGTACAAGTGTTATGGTGTTTAGTATGTGGACTGTACTACAGCTGTTCCTCCATAGTGCAAACAAATGTGTATCTCAGTTAGTTTACATATGGATGATACCTATTAATGGTATGTCCAAGTGATGCTTGATGGATATGCTCCAGCTATGGGAATCCATGTTACAGTGAGCCACACACTGTAATGTGCTACCCCTTGCCACAACCATAACTGGTGAATGCTGGGGTGACAGATACCTGTCATGGGTACTCCCCATGCTTTGGAACTACATCCCTGATTACATTTATATGGAGCCTCTCATTAACACACCAGGGAATCCTTGCAGAGTGGGTGGGGAACAGTGGTTACACCCCAGGGATCCCACAATTGGCTCTGCTCCACAGAGGGACAGTTAGTTAATCAATGGGGTGGCAACAGCAGACACATTTTGGCTAGGCTGATGAATGACCTCTGACAATCAGGTATGTACCTACCGATGTACCTAGGAACCTATACATAAAGTATCAACACATGCTGTTAGCTTAATTTACTGTTCAGGTGTTGACTTACCTTGTACCAATAGCTCTCGCGTGTGCAATAGTTGAGGGCTGCCTATGTAGGATGCACACAGTAGGCCATCTATACATGACAATTTACAGGTGGTCGTGTGTGTGTGCCATACATTTTACTGTGTGTGCAGGTGGAGAAGTGTGTCAGTCCGTAGGGGCCTACACTATCAGTATATGTGCTATACATTCCCTCTTTGCCAAGGCATGGGCATACTGGGCATGCCTCCGTCTGCCTATTGGGGCTGGCACAGGGTGTTCGTAGTCTGAATCCCTCTGTGCCTGTGAAGCCCTTGGAAATTGCGGTGGGCTGTGATGGCCTTCACCATTATGTCCCTGCTGCAGCTGTTTCTGCAGGATCATATTATGTAGCATGGCACATACTATGAAGATGTGGGCACATGTGCCTGAAGAGTACTGCAAGGCTCCACCAGATATGTCCAAGCAACGGAACCATGATTTCAGCATCCCAAACACACACTCTTTGATGATTCTGGTTTGTGAGTGTGCCTCATTATGGCATTCTTGCATGGATGTGTCTGCATTTCGGATTTGAGTCATCATCCACAGCTCCAGTGCATAGCCAGCATCCTCCACAAGGTGGCCATATGGGATGTCCCCCCTGACAAATACCTGGTACAGCTGTAAGGCATGCCAGATGTGGGAGTCATGGTAGCTTTCAGGGCTGCCAGCACACACATCTGTGATAATGCCCTGGGCATTGCACATGACCTGGTAGTTGATGGAGTGGTATCCCTTGCAGTTTATGTAGCGCCTACCATGCTCACCGAGTGGTGACTTGATATGTATGTGCATGCAGTCTATTGCACCCAGTACCTCCGTGTAGTCTGCCACATTGTGGAAGAGGTGCATATTGCTGGCCAACTCCTTCTGGGTTCAGGGGAAGTATATATGCTCATTGGCATGTGGTAACATGGCATCCAGGAACTGGTGGAGTACCCTGGATGCTGATGTCTGTGAGATCCCTATGATATCTCCAGTTGGCCTTTGAAAGGTACCTGCAGCTATTATTCCCAAGCTTACACATACCTTCGTGTCCACTGGGATGGGTTCCCCTCTGTTGTTTCTGTCTCTGAGGCGTGGCCGGCACAGTTCAATGATTTGCTGTATGATGTCCCTGTCCACCCTGTAACGCTCTACTGTCTCCAGATCATCTAGCCCCTGGTAGGTTACCCTTGGTCTGAACACTCTTCTCCTCCTCCGGAGCCTGAGGTGGTAGTCAGCATCATCCTCCACACCACCTTCAGTCTCCAACACATGGTGATGAATCACAGCTATGGCAGCTCCCAACAAGTACATTGTAAAAGTTTCCCATCTGTTTACACCAATGGTGCAGTGTTTGGGAATACACGAGTGCTTGTGAGGTGCCTTCACACTTTATACTATTGTGCTTTAGAAACTGATGATGTCATAGGGTATGTATGCACAATCAGAGCTGCCGGGTATCTTACTTATGTGTTTTACCACAGGTACTGCTATTGTGGTGCCTTTGGTGTTGAATTACATTTAGCTGCCATAGATCACTACTTGCCCTTGCCTTCACGTTTCATAACAATTCCCCTCCCATTGTCAGGCATGCATTCAGCAGCCTGCTTTCTTGTTTTGTACTTTCCCAACCCAGGTCTGTGTTGCAAAATGTGTTCTATAGCCTATTTACTGCAGGTTTGCTTTGCTCTGCGGTGACAGTTCTCTTTTCTTTGCAATCCAGCACCTCCGCTATCCTGTTCTGCAGGTTGCTACTAGCAGCCTTGTTAGCTACTGTCAATGGGCAACTGTGAGTTAATAGGTGTTAATTACTCAGTTGTACTCCAATTACCCTACTGCAGCATTGCCTTATAGTCTTCCCGTAACCTTCCTGTTTTAGCTGTGGTGTGCACTGCGCGCAGCAGTTTACCAGGTTTTGAGCACATTGTCATCCACGTACACATGTGCTTTCGGTCACGATGTGTGCTCTCAGCTAAGCAAAGCTATGGCTACATCCACACCCCTATCCTGCGGCTTTGCTTAGCAACGAGCAACCTGGATTAGCAATGCTCCAATGTGCTTACAGCTACGGTGGCACACCCCACTGCTGATGTCATGTATACCTCCAGGCCACTCCTCGGTGTTGTACCGCTGCACCGTATGGTACGTCCTTAGGCCGGTGAGACATTTACGATTCAGTATTACTTGCCTCATTTGCATGGCATTGACTACTAATTCATAGTTACCACGCCGAACACTGTCACAGACCCTTAGCAAACCTTGCACCTTGGTTGTGGTGTAGAATGCATACCATTGACTATTATGGTAAAATTATGATTTGTGTTACACTGCAATTTTATGACATCTGTATATATTTTCCTTGTGTTCCCGTTTGAGTACACATGCCCTGTGGTTGTACTTTGTGTTAGTTTGGCCATGAGATTAAATGTTATTTTTTATGTGTTGTGTGTGGTTTTTTAGGCCATTGGCTGTATATTTAGCCATTGGCATATGTTAACTTTGTAATACGTAAGTTTGGTCCACTTTCATGGCTCCGATGTTCTGTTTTGAAAAATGTAAACCGTTTTTTTTGGTTTACATTTCTGTATGCTTACCTGCACCACTTCATGAATCGCTATGTACCTTCATTTGCATGCTGCACTACTGCACATGGGGTGATTAGCATACATGACCTGAGAGCTGCGCAGATCTGGTATATGCTGGTAGTGCACGTGGAACTGGATCATACCTGAATCTCTTGGTGGCCATATTTGGCATTATACCGCCTACGCTACACCTGCGCCTGGCACAAACTTCATGAATCCTGGGGAATACATATTTTTTTTAAATGCTAACATCTGTGGAGAATCAATTCCGACTTTTTAACATTCCTGTATTCACTATTGTCTCACCAAGAAAGTGGCCTTAGGTCAGTGGTCTTCTAGTAATGCTTGTATAATCTCTGCCATACTTGTACTAACTTATGTGTCAGGGCTTTGAGACAACTCCATAACTATGAGAAATTATTGTTGATAGTCTGGTTTATGACACATGGTTCTAATTACCAGACCATGATCAAGTACAGGCCATTGAAATAATAAACAGGTTATCTGAATGTGTTAACCATTGACTATGCACACTGTGGAGTTTAGGACTAAACAATGGGCCATTCTTCTTTTAGGCAAGGATGAAATGTTACAAGTAAGACAATTGTATATAGCACATTGTAGAATACAATCTCATACTAATGTATATAATTTGCATGCATTTTATACTGTCATATGTCAGTATTCTAGCTTACCTGCAAAAGCAATAGTTATACTAGGGAAAAAAACAATGATAATAGCTGACATAACACAATGTGAATGTAAACAGCAGGAAAAGTCATATAACTTTATATTGCAACTCATTCAATTACATAAACTGTGCAGATGTAAGACGGATAAAACTAAAATAAATGGACCAAGTGAGCTGATAGTTTCACTTGCTCAACATGTAATACAGTATCAAGCATTTAATTAACATCGTTCATCAGAGTGAAACATGATTCCTCACAGCAACAGCTCTTGTAATGGAATTTAATCTGGAATATTTTGTATCCTTTAACACCCAGCTTTGTTGTTATACAGGTTTAATGCATAGTAACAGCATGTGTCTCCTCTGGAAAGCCGTGTTATGACTGTATTTATTGTAGCTGTTTGAAATTGCATTCATGAAGACCAGAGAAGGCAGTTCTGTATTTCTCCATTTCCTGTACACCTTACTACATTATCAGATCCTTGAGCATTATAGCTGTAGAAAGTATGTGCCCTTGTGTTAACAACGCTTATTCTTGTAAGGCACTAGGACCTGCATACAGTCTTCAGGATGTACCTCTATGACAGTACCTCTTTAAAGTGACAACTTTCTGCACAAAGTATGAGGTCTGTTTGGAAACATTTTTGTGGTTATATACCTGTTCTAAAACTTCTAAAGTAGGCATACCTCTCAACTGTCCAGATTTTTGCAGAACGCCCTGATGTTTGCCTCATATTTTTTGTCTGTTCCTTATAAAACTTGTGGTTTCCTGACAAATTAATTAGGTTAGAATTCACTAAACAATGACAGATATTTGAATTTCAGACTTCATATCCCTCATAAAAATTTCTGATAATGCAAACCCTTTTATTGTAGCAACTTTCAAAGTTTATAAGAGCACTGATCAGCCCATCTTGTTAGTCCTGAACATCACTGTAGCCAGTCACATCCTATGTGAGTTCAGCTGATAAGATAGAATCCTGAATAATGGATCAGGATGGTCAGCTGTCAGTCTAATAGTTCCACCATTCTGCAAGATGCTATGACATCTGTAGATAGTGTGAATGGGTAAAGGTTCGGTATCAATCAACAGGTACCAGCCTTGTGTCGAAATGTGAAGTTCTAACGGTCTACATTTTTCAGTTGGTGTGTAGTCCTTGCCTTGTCCCTTGGAAATGAAATATTTTTTGATAACATTATAGTACAGAGAGGAAAGGACTATATAGTATATTATAGTTGCCATTTTTTCAACAAGGTCTTCCTATGCAGCTACCAACTGCTCTATCATCTTAAGCACAAACTGGTTCTTTGCTCAGTAAAAACTCAGCTTGGTAGACTGATGACCCCTAATAAGGGAAAATATGTATATGCCTCCAGTCTTGAAATGTGTATTTTGCACTAAGATACTCTTTAATCACATATGGCATATAATGCTTTGCAGTATGTGACATACATAGCAATGTTGATCTGTAGAGTTTTACTGTTCCCAGTACACTTTGTGGTAACCCTTTTCTCTAAGCTTCTGCATTGTGACTTCTTTCTTTTGAATTACTGGAGTCTTTCTGCTTGCATGACATGGGTTGTTATTCCTTACTAGTTTCTGTATTACTGACATATGTTTACCTAAAGGGAATGGATTTGTGTGCATTATGTTTTAGTTGGTGATAAGCTCATGTATACTGCCTCTTACTTCTAGAGCAAAGGTCTATTAATACAATACAAATAACATCATATACACTGAATCTGTCACCAGTCTGATAGTACTGTAGCATATCTGCTGAGTATGTCACCAGTCTGATGGTGGTGTTACATATCTACTGAGTATATCACCAGTCTGATGGTGGTGTACTATATGTACTGATTATGTCACCACTCTGATGGTGGTGTACCATATGCACTGAGTATGTCATCCGTCTGATGCAGTACCATATGTGTCGAGTATGTCACCAGTCTGATGGTACTGTACCATATCCTCTGAGTATATCACTAGTCTTATGGTGTTGTACCATATGTGCTGAGTATGTCACTAGTCTGATGGTGCTGTACCATATCTGCTGAGTATGTCACCAGTCTGATGATGCTGTAACATATCTGCTGAGTATATTACCAGTCTGATGGTGCTGTACCATATGTGCTGAGTATGTCACCAATCTGACAGTGCTGTATAATATGTGCTGAATATGTCACCAGTCTTATGGCTTTGTACCATATGTGCTGAGTATGTCACCAGTCTGATGGTGCTGTACCATATGTACTGATATGTCACCAGTCTGATGGTGCTGTACCATACATGTTGAGTATGTCACAGGTCTGATGGTGCTGCACCGTATGTGCTGAGAATATCACCAGTTTGATGGCACTGTGCCATATGTGCTGAGTATGTCACTAGTCTGATGGTGGTGTACCATATGGACTGAGTATGTCACCAGTCTGATGGTGGTGTACGATATATACTGAGTATGTCACTAGTCTGATGGTGCTGTACCATATGTGCTGAGCATGTCACCCATCTGATGGTGTTGTATCACATGTGTTGTGTATGTCATCACTCTGGTGGTGCTGTACCATATGTGCTGAGTATGTAACCAGTCTGATGGTGCTGTATCATATGTGCTGAGTATGTCACCAGTCTGATGGTGCTGTATCATATCTAATGAGTATGTTACCAGTCTGATGGTGCTGTATCATATGTGCTGAGTATGTCACCAGTCTGATGGTGCTGTATCATATGTACTGAGTATGTCACCCTTCTGATGGTGCTGTACTGTATGTGCTGAGTTTATTACCAGTCTGATGGTGATGTACTATATCTGTTGAGTATGTCATCAGTTTGATGGTGTTGAATAATTATATCAGTTGGTGTAAAATATTTTTATGTGTGTTTTTTTCTGGAACCTTTCTCCCCACCTCATTATAAAATATTTAATCTGTTGTGGGGCTTTCTCCCATTTTATATAGTTATTCAACTACTGTTTAAATGTTTTTAAATTTGTTGTGGAGCTTTTCTCCCCTGACCTCCACTCAGAATGGTCCATTGACTCAGTTGGACTTTCCCAGTTATCAAAGGACAAGTAAAATAAATTGTACTATATCTGCTTTGTATGTCACCAGTCTGATGGTTTTATCACATCTTCACTGAGTATGTTAACAGTCTGATGGTGCTGTACCATATCCACTGAGTATGTCACTGGTCTAATGTTGCTGTACTATATGTGCTGAGTATGTCACCAGTTTGATGGTTCTGTACATACTGAGAAGTTTCTCCATTCTCTAAACTGTGCTGCTGATTGGGCTTTATCTCCAATGTCCTAGTCCCTTGAATGTCAGGTTGTTTTACAGTGCACCTAAATGTAATAGAATGCTCCAGTTGTGACTCTTACATGGAGTACGCAGAATCTGAGAGGAAGACTAGAATTCATCACTTCCTAAAATGTTTTGAAAACATATTAAAGAATCCACTGCATTTCCTCAACTCATTGAACTATGCGTCACACAACTCCGTCACAATAACTCATAAGTGAGAGCTTGAGTATGCACATACTTGTAATGCCAGTACCTGAGCACATCATTTTATGAGCTAATATGAAAGTATTAAAGAGCATGTTTTAGATTAGGCACATCATCCACCATTATTTGGAACTTTAGCCACCCCACCCCCACAAATGTGCTATTATTATCGCTCTGACATCACAGCACTTCAAAGAAAGTGGCATCACTGAAAAGGAAATGCAATATCTGACTTGTTCCTACTGCAAAGTGCACTTACCTTGAATCACCCATAACTCATTATCCTACAATTATTTATGATCTCACCATACTGGCAAGTGATCAGCAAAACATGAGCAAACTGGTGTGTTTGATATTGTTTTTATGTTGAGCAAGTAAAACTGTCATCTCTGTTTATCTTTGTTTTAACAGTCTTGAGTCACTGTCACTTTTACAGCATAGAGTTATAGGACTTTTCTTTCTGAGGTGATAGTCCAACCAGAGCATAACACAGGTTTAAGTAAAAAAAAAATGCTTCAACAACTATGGCTCAAACCCAGGTAATACAAACAAGTGTTTGCAAACCAAAATAAGGAGAAGAAGCAGGTTTTTTGGGGGGACTGTGGAGACTTAGTAAATGTAACAACAGTTGGTTTTGTAGTTTGGGTATCCTATTCCACCTGTATATAGGTAGGAGAGGGTATTGGTGTATTCAAGGAACATAACACCTTCTGTTGTCCTTTGTTTTTATAGTTAAGCCATTAGAATATTGGACTGAATAAAACTCCATTGGTATGCAAGCTCACATCAAAGCAGCCCACTCCTCCATGTCTCTTGACAGTATACTATGTTTTGTAGTACCTCCTGGGTTTATTTGTTACTAATGAAATTCTAATAACATATGGTTCCAGTTTTACTAGTTAGTGAGCTTGTGTGTTTTCTTTTGCTAGGTCATAAGCTGGGATATGTTGCCTCTTACTTCTAGAGCTAGAGTTAAGGTTTTCAAGAGCTGTTACTTGTAAAATACACAGTAATTTAAGAGAATTATTTTTTTGTGACTAATCTTTGCTCTGCATGGGGAGATAAATGTGACCATTGCTTTTGTATTTGTTTTATTATTCTGTTATGACTGTGTAGATTATGCACAATAAATCACAGAGAGATTTTTGAAAGATGGTCAAAGACCCCTTAGTCCCACATCTTCCCCAAACAGTGGTCCTTTGCATGAAAACCATGCTCCTCATCAAACTTCCCCAACATTCATCAATTCACCATGTTCAAGTTATTACATAGGTTGTAAAATTCACCAGCCTGGCTCTAAAAGAGACAATGGGCCAGTTCCAATAAGTGCTGGCATTGCAATGAACCCTATGCAAACTATCTATGTATCATTTGGTTTTGTGTTCTGGTTATTGCAAAATTGGCTACAGTTACTGAAGCCATAACATGGGCCACCAGACTTTACCTCCTTATATCCACATCAGCAGGATTTTGGAAACTATGGGCAATTAACCTTAATCTTGATTTCTAGCAGCCAGTTAACATATGGATTTGGTTTATTAGCCCATTCTTTCTCAAATTTTTTTTAAATTTTTTTAAATACATTTGAATGAATTCCATAGTATTTATACATAACAGCTTAAATAACTATGTACACTATTTACATTAGCCTGACACTATAACAGATCTTAATGTATACAGTTACTTTATAAGTATGTCCAATCCATTATCAGAGTATCTGATCAATTATTGCATAGTGTCAATCAACAATAAGACTTTTCCCCAAGGGTTGTTGATAAATGGCTTTGGATAAGTCCTTAGTTCTTTAATTTTAATTTTCAGTAATGCTGTAGTCTTCAGTATGCTGTGGAAGTCTTCCAAAGTTGGTATTGTGTTTGTATTCCATTTTCCTGTCATACACTTCCTTGAAATTGCAAGTATAGTCCATACTAGATATACTTTAAAAGAACATAGTGATTACCCTTCTGTAACCATCGATCTAATTGTGCATTTCCTAGAGTTAGTCCTGGAAAATAATCTTTTTATGTTCCATGACAGCATTTACAAACAGAGGGATGGCGTAGCTATGGGCACACCATGTGCCAATAGCTACGCCAACATGTTCCTGGCCTACTGGGAGGAGCACATACTATTTTGTGAAGAGATGTTTAAACAGCATGTCATTTTCTATCAACGCTTTGTTGATGATTTATTTGTTTTGTGGAAGGGCTCACTAGACCAACTTCATAGTATGCTTACCATCATGAATAATTTGACAACTTGTCTCAAATTTACCATGAAACATTCACTGTATAGGATTGACTTTTTAGACATGTATATTGAAAGACTTCATAACTATCTTATAAATACCGGTGTATTTCGGAAGAGCTGCCACAGCAATACTTTACTGCTTAGATCTAGTATGCACCCACCCCATGTTTTCAGAAATATCATGAGAGGCCAAGCAATCGGAGCATCAAGGCTGAATCCTCTAGATGATGGCTTTGAAACTGAATTAAATGGCCTTAAAGACAGGTTATCTACTAGGGGTTATGGCATTAGGGAGATAAACACACACCTGAATGATATACATGAACTAAGACATACTAAGGGTGAACCTTATTTTGGACCGCATGAATCTATAACAGTCCCAAATAGTCATATTGAACGATCACAATATGTTAAATTTATTACATATTTTTCGTCAGACCATTTAGAAATCAGAGAAATTATTAGAAAACATTGGGAAATCCTACATGTGGATGATGACCATAAACTGATAGTTGGTGAACAACCAGGGTTTTTGTATAAGAATAAAAACAGTTTAAAAAGGAAATTATGTTACCCCACACCTAGTTTTAGAGATAGGAAGGAAGGATGTACTAAGCCCTGCAGACATTGCAATTTTTGCTCCTATATAGATAGTACTCCCCATTTCTTCCATCCAGACCTACAGAAAAGTTTTTATATATCTGCAGAGGCTAACTGTATGACACAACATGTTATTTATCTAGCTGTCTGTCAAACATGTTCCTCATTCTACGTTGGGAAGACTAACCGCCCACTGAGGGATCGAATGAGGGAACATGTTTACCATATGAGAAAGGGCACAATACATAACGCTTTGGCCAAACATGTTATGATGAACAATACACATCATGTATTTTTATTTAAGGTACTGGAGGTGATTACTCCTAATCCAAGAGGTGGGGATATTAAAGTCAATACAGAGGGCAAAGAAACAGAATGGATCATATTACTAAAAGCAGATAAAGGATGTGGCCTGAATGAAAGGGCCTCAATTAGACCCAAATTAAGGCAGAGAAGGAATATTAAGTGAACCAACTGTTTTAATGTGTCTTAAGAGCACACTTGTTTTATTTTGTCTATATTTGTTTTATAGATGTTCCTAAAACATGCTTTTTATATAAGATTTTTACATATGCTTTTGAATGTTATATACATTTGATTCTTTGCATTTTATTCCATGTATTTTTATTGCAACAGTTCTTGTCTCTTTAAAATTCTTTGGAATGTTTTACTAATTGCTTGCCACTGATTGGGAACAGTATATATGGTGAAAGCAGTTTTAGTGTTTGTCATAGATCTGAAGAAGCATCACTGCGAAAGCGCTTATCTCTCTGTCAGTTGTTTGTGGATTAAATATTTCTTTTTACAAGTTTGGATCCTGCTTTATTTGACCTGGCATAAAAGGGTTTGTACCTGCTCACGCTTGTCTGTTACTTTTTTCTGATTATATTCCTCCTATACGGCTTAAGCGCTAACCTGACACAAGTTTAGACTGTCTAAGCATACTAGATATATGTTTGAAATATTCAAATGAGGACCTTCGTTCACATTTAATAATACAAAAGCATTAGTTAAATAAAAGGATTCATTAAATAAAGCTTGTAGAACATTATTAATACCATTCCAAAATGGCTTAATTTTAACACAGTCAAAGAAAATGTGGTTCCAATCTGCATTGTGTACTTGCTCACATCTCCAACATATTCCTTTTATGGAAGAACTAATTTTACTGATTTTATCTGGGGTTAAGAATGCTCTGTGCAAGCATTTCCAATTAAAAAACTTTCCAGTATTGTATAAAGGATGTATATTTTATCAATAATAAGATTTTTTTAATATCTTCAGTTAACTGTATTGAGTGTCCTTTTGTTATATATCTCCAGTATGAGGTTTTGGGTGTTGTTTTATAGTTTATCAATATTTTGTAAAATTTTGAAATTCCGTTTCCCATGTCAAAATCATTATATATGATTTCATATATGTATTTCAGAAATTTAAGTATTTCTTTAAATGAAGACTTGTTAATTAGTCTACTTAAATCTTGCAAATATGACAGAATGCTCTGTAAAGTCAGCCAATCCTGTTGTGGAATTTTGTATGTTGTTTTTATTACTTGCATATATAAAACTTTTAGTTTTTTGATACAACAGAGTCAACAAATAAATCTTTTCTGTTCCCAGGAATTAATAATGTCTCTATATATTTTATATGGAAAGTTCTTTGTGACTATAAATGGTGTTAAAAGATCAAACCAGATTTTTAAATCTATATTTGCATTAATAATTTTCCTAAATGAGTCAATGCAATAATTAATCATATGTATTTTATTGGGTTTAGTTATGTTATATTGCATACTAATACATATGTGCCGTGGCAAATTGTTTTTAACTATTAAAATTTTTTTTTTTGTAAATCAAATGTATTTATTGATATTACAGTTAGTAATTCTTTCCAATTTGCAGAGTAATTTGGACTTATCCAATCTGAGATTGTTTTAGATATTGATGCTTTTATATATGTTTCTATATCAGGAAAGTTTAATCCTCTCTGTTTCCATGGTCTGATACGATGTATTAAATCTATTTTGTTTCTTTTGGGAGACCATAAAAAGTTTATTAGGCATGAATTCATTTCTTAAAGTATATTCCTTTCTAGTAACAGTTGCATTTCCAGGGCTATATATAGGATATTGGGCAGTAAAACCATTTTTATTAACTCTAGTCTATCTTCAAATGTTAATATTATCTTGCTCCATTTTCCTACAGAGATTTTAATTGTATTGATGATATTATTATAGTTTTTTGAGACTAATTCATTATTATCCTTGCATAACTCAATTCCTAGATATTTTAAGGTAGATTCTTGTTTCCCTATGATGTGATCCCCCTTAGTCTGTCATTCTTTTTTTTTTTTTTTTTTTTTTTTTTTTTAAATAAAAATTTTGATTTATTGAAATGGAGTCCTGAAGTCATGTGAAATTTGTCAATTAATATATCTAAATCTTCTAATGTCTCTTTTGTATTAGCTAATGTTAGTAATATGTCATCAGCAAATAGCATTACTTTAGAAATGTATTGTTCATAAACATCTATTCCTTTGATTTTTATATTGTTACAAATTGAATCTGCCAATATTTCAATAACCAGAGCAAATAGAATTAGTGACATGGGTCATCCTTGTTTAGTGCCTTTTGTTATATGTATAGATTCAGAGGTAAAAGGACCTAACTTGACATACGCTAAATTATTTGTAAATATATTCTTTAGGAGATGAAAAAGGATCCAGGAAATTCAAATAACATTAGGATTTTGAATAAGTAGTCCCAATTTAGGGAATCAAAGGCTTCCTCTATATCTAAGCCAATTATGAGTGTTTTTTTTTTATTTTCTTTATTAACATAATCTATAAGAGAAATTATCCTTTTAATATTGTCATGTGTGTTTCTATGATATATAAATCCAGTTTGATATTTATTTATTGTTTTGGATAGTGGTATTTTCATTCTGTTAGTTAATATTGTCATAAATATCTTATAGTCATTATTTAACAATGATATAGGTCTATATGAGGTACAGAGTTTTGGGGGTTGTTTTCCTTTAGGATTGGTGTGATTAAGGAATATCTCCAAGAGAGTAGTATTAAAGCTTGTAACTGAATTTCTAATAGAGTTTTATGAAAGAGGGATAGTATATTTGAAAGAAAAAGTTTCTATATTTCCATAATTATGCCATCTATACCTGGAGCTTTATTATTTTTACCCTCTTGTATTGTATCTGTAATTCCTTTGTAGGATATGAGTGCTTGCAGATCTAGTTTTAATTTTTCTGATATTTTTTATATTAGAAAAATTTTCATCTAGAATTAATCGATCAATATGTATATTTTCTTTTTGGAAATGTTCCATATAGTGATTTCTATAGGCATCAAGAATGTCACCTATATCTGAGACATTTTCCTTTTCTTTTCATGGAAGATACTTTTAATGTTATTAGCTTTTGATTGTATTTTGATTCTTGTGGATAAATTATGTAGATACTTGGGAGAAGTGGCCAATGTATTGTTTTTTAGTTTTTTCTAAAGCTAAACTAGTTTTATGTGTTAGAATTTCATTGTATTTGTTGTTTAATACTTCTACTTTCTTTTTCATCTCCAAATGATTTTGATTTTTTTTCAGATTTTACTGATAAAATTTTGGATTGTAGATCTAATAATTCAGAATCCCATTCTCTGGTTTTTTTATACCAAGTTAGGGTTTTACCATACATGTAAGCTTTTAATGAGTCCCATAACATTATTTTATTTATCCCTGTAGTGTGATTAATATCTAAGAAGAACTGTAATTCAGATAATAACCAGGGTTTGAACTCTTTAATTTTAGTTATATATGCTGGAATTATGGAGTTAAAGCTTAATGGTTTGTACCCATTTTGAAGTGTTAGTATCAATGATTTGTGGTCTGAAAAGGGGCAGGGAGTGATTGAGAAATTAATGATTTTAGAGTGTAAGTCATGGGCAGCAAATATTTTATCTATTCTAGTTTGGGTACCAAATCTGAGATCTTGATGGGAAAACAACAAAGATTTATCTTCTTTAAATTTGAAAGTATCTACAAGATGAAATGATTCTACCCATGTGTTTAAAGCTTTTGCTACAGCAGCTGTACACAGCGGTCTTTTATTTGTAGTTTCAGAAATATCATATATACAGTTAAAATCTCCTCCTAATACTAATTTGCCTTTATAATTATTGGAAATGAAATCCAAGTGTTTTTAACAGTTCCTGTTCCAATGCCTCAGAATCAATATAGATTGGCTAGGGTCCATAATCTGTTATTATATTTAACTATTAGTAATGCCATAAGGCATTCTTTATCTTCATACTATTAAATGATTTCTGGGTTAATCACATTTGTTTTCCATAAAATTGTTACCCTTTTTATGTTTGTCTTATAAGTGGATTTCGCCAATATCCTATATTCCTTAGGATTTCATTTGTAATTGTCATTTGTTTTGAAATGAGTTTCTTGAATGAAGACAATTTGTGCTTTGTTCAGTTTTAAATATTTCAGTAGATTTGATCTCTTGTTAGGATTGTTTAAGCCATTGGTATTTAAAGATAATAAAGTTAAACCCATCTTAGGTTATTTAGATTATGTATTTTTTGTTTTATTGTGACTATTAAACATTTTTCTCCGACAACTATAAAGTATATGTTTGAGCTTTTAAAGGAAATTATCAGTTTTATACTTTGAATGTTTACCAATAAAGTAATGTTTTGGTCAGGCATACTAAAAATGTTTTTGTGAAATAAATTTAAATGAATAAATGTTAATAAAACTAAGATCTGCACTAGCCATGGAATGAGAATCATTCCTAATCTGATGCATAAACCCAAGTCCATCAGATTATCACTCATACCTTGACAATCCAGAACATCTGAGCTTCATAAATTGAATTATCATATGGAGAATATTTGTAATGGGAATAAGCAATATTTATATTATTTTGAACAGATATAGTACTATTGTAGATTCAACAGAATTATAATACAATATAAATGTCTATTTATTGTATAAGCAAGTGATATTTACATGAAAGACAGATAAGCAATTCAATCATAGTAAAGTAGGATGTATCATATGTAAAACCTCAGTAAAAGATTATACCACACAGTTATTTAACATATTCACCCTTATTGATGAAGTCTGTCAAAACGTATTACTTAATATAAATAGATGGTAATAATATTTATACCTAATGTTTATAATACAATGTATTTTACTGAATATGTCAGAAGTTATATTTCATTGTTTGCCAGCATTTAAGTAATCACTTTGTTTGTTGCTAACTTACTTAAAGCATCAAGTTTGTTTTATGTGAAGATTGATGAAAGTTAGTGCATTTTAATTATCAGTGCATCCCTCTTCCACCCATTTCCTACATATAAGGATTTTCATATCTGCCATTTCTTATTATAAAATGAGTGAAATTATAGGTTAAAAACAACAAATTCACTTATTGTGATTAATGATTACAAGTTCCCTTTCCATATTCATAAATTGCCATTTTATGGCATATACTGAAAGTTTTTAGATTTAAATGGCAACATTCTATTTTGTATAATCAGCAAAGGTTAAATTGAGTGATTATTATCAATGTAATACTATTTTTTCAGAATGTGATTGTTACATTCTGTGACATTCCTAGTTCAGGCTTCTATTGTTTCTCTTGAACAACTTTATCATTTTGATGTCATGTATAAAACATTAGTTATCTTGGTAAAACCTTAAGTGTTATGTATGGTCAAGATGGGTTACAAAGCCACAATTCAAGTTAAAGCAATTATATGACTTATTATGCATATTTACTTATATAAGAACATCATCATGCTTCCCCTTGATGTTCAATGTAGTGTATGTCATTTATGACAAGTTAAGACAGTAGTGTTATTATACACAAGCCCATGTTATTAAATACTGTCTTTAATATCTAATTTCAGCAGACTGCTTCATCTTATATGACAATTCTATATATTTATGTCTAGATTTACTAAAATCATGTATTACATAACTATTGTGTGTTTTTTTTTTTTTTGGCTGTTGCTTAGTTATTTGAGAGACTGCAAGCTGTAATGCTTATTCTTATTATTAGCTCCTTCCAAGCATGTTTATATAGTCCAAAGACTTTAAATTATAAGACCTTTCTAGTTTCTTATTTGTTATACGTATATTTCCATCCTTACATACACACATATCAGTACTTCAAGGGTGGGCAACAATGCCCATCCAGTTTTGCCAGAATACTATTCATTAGTTCATGTGGTGGGTTCTCCAGGCTGTTCTTAAAATATACAAACCAATATTTGTCCTGTTCCATTTTACCAGCCTGTTCCATGCAGTGTCCACTCTGCCCGTGAACCACTCAACACACCTTCCATTCCCACAGATATTTCCACAAAAGAAATCTGATGACTCACTAGCACTTCTCAGCAACCCCAAACACCCTTAGAATCAGCTATTCCCATATGCTCAACACATACGAGCAAGCTCACCTCCCAGACCACTGCAAAGGATACTGCACAAGACCAAGTGCTCTTAGTCTTTCACAATAACTCAGACTTCCACTCTTATGTAAGTCGTTAATGTGTTTGGACCAAAATACATTTTAAATATAAAATTACGCTTATTATTATTTTTTTTTATCAAGAATCAACTTAATTAGCTAAACAAAGTGTTGGGAGACCATCAATATGTGTACATGTGGTTTAAAACAGCCCTTGTATTTTATATATATATATATATATATATATATATATATATATATATATATATATATTTTTTTTAACAAAAACTTCATTGCCGAGAATCATCTCGGAGGCTCCTCAGAGACGTTAAGCATTTTCGTCATTCTTTCTCCATTACCATAGCAACCTGGGAACATATGTTTCTGTTAGTGTGTCTGTGTACTGCATACCAGAGGCTCGTGATGCACCTGAAGCAAAGCTTCAGTCCACTGCAACTTCAAGCTTAAATTCCCTCCCTTTCAGCGAGGCAGCAACCAGGAAAAGAACAGAGAGCAAACAGATAAAAAAAAAAACTCCCAACAAGCCGCCATAACAAGAGATACCACATTTTTTTCAACCTTCCCACCTCTTACCTAGCAGATGCATAAACAAAGTATTCTCTGCCAAAATATCCCAAATCATAGTTTTATTCACCCCCTTCCCCTGGATCCAGGCTAAAGCACCAAATGTCTTTTCCTAATACACAAGCATCAGTAAACCTTGATCACAAGCTGCAACCCACAGCTTCCTGGAGACACAAACGGCAACATACAACAGCTGACAGACACAGCTGCATCCACACACACCATGTCAGGCTTAATCAAACAGCACTCAAAGCTATGATACCTGCCATAATTAATATTAACTATGTTTAGACAGAATATTAATTACATTTGTACTAAGAGCTTGCTACTATTGTTTAACCAGGAAATACATGACATTTCTAAATCATACATTAACTGAAGAAGGCATTAGTCTCCATGACAGCATTTTTTTAAACACTCTACTGTTACTGCTGTTATATATGATGTTAATTTGTTACATTTAGTCTGAACTCTGATGAATGGTACCTTGTTGAATTAGTTAATTAATTACTTAAATTATTATAAGTAAAAACAATGAAAAATGAACAAGATAAGTATTCATTGAGTTCAAGTAGGGGAATAGAAACTTCTATGCTTGAATTATATAGGTTCATAGGTTCATAGGTAGGTACTAGGCTATTGGCCCTAGGACCTATACAAGCCTATCCAAAAAGGTACCCTGGATTTCGCCACCCAAGAAAATTATTTTCCTGTGCCCCTGTCAAGCAGAACCATAGAAGTGATCCCTGGGGTGAATTTCCTATTACCCATCCAATCATCAAGATTTTTCTTGAAGAGTGTTAATGAGGAGCTCTGTTCGACATAGATAGGTAGTCTGTTCCAGAGTATGGAAAGTCTCTGGGACAGGAATCTATCCCTCCAGCATGTTCTGTTTATTGTGGTGACAAGGTTTAGGTCCCTAGAGCGTGTAGCTCGGAGGGATTGGGATTTCTTTAAGTGGAGCATGTCCAACAGCTCTGGGTTTGACATAGCTTTGTTTGTTAGGCAGAGATCGCCTCTGAGTAGGCGATATGTGACGGAGTAAAGCTGGAGTTTTTTGAGACGGTCTTTGTAAGTCATCTGTTTGAGGCCAGTAATCCTCTTTGTGAGGTATTTTTGTGGCCTTTCCAGTTGTTGTAGATGTCTTGTGAGGTACATACCAAAAGGGGTGTTGTACTCTATAATGGGTCTAATGAGTGATGAGTAGAGGGGCACAATGACCTCTTTTTTTCTGGATGAGAAACCTTTTGTGATGAGGTGTGCCACGTAGAAGGATTTTCTGACCACTGTGGTGATGTGATTATCAAAGGAGAGACTACTGCCCACCTGTGTCCCAAGGTCTCTTATCAAACTTTCGGTGTTAAGTAGACTATCGCCTATGTGGTAGTTCACGGGTACAAAGTTTTTACCAAAGGGGATGACAATGCACTTTGTGGCATTGAGCTTGAGACCATGTCTTTGACACCAGGCATCTGTCTCAGTGAGGCCCTTTTGTAGGATGAGCAAACAAAGCACGTTGAAATAATGAAAAATACTTTAATAAAAGTATTAGGTTCTATTAGACAGACCGGTTTCGGCAATTACTTTACAGAGCCTTCTTCAGTGTTTGAATAAAATACAAAAAAAGAACCTATTTATAAGAAATTCCTTGAATCATGTGATTCATTACAAATGTTCATTGAGACCAGGCTTAAAGAGCCCTCCAAGTTTAATAATCCATTTTTTCTCCATTGAATTCAATCAATCATGCCAACCTAATTTATTGTTTCTAGATCTCAAAATTTTATCAGTAATGATAAAACTGAAACATGCATTATGATGATTTAAAGAATGTTTATATAAGGCATTTGTTTCCCTCTTATTCCTAATGTCACGGAAATGCTCAGATATACATAGTTTGAAGTTTGGCCAACATAAAATGCAGAACAATTGCACTTGGCCAAGTAAATAACCAAGTCGGAGGAGCAATTAGCAAATAATTTTATATTATACACCTCTGGGGTATTTTGGCTGGTAAAACTTTTAGTTTTAAGTAACTTGGTACAATATGTGCAATGTCCACAAGGAAAACATCGAAATAAAGGTTCACCTGATAATGTAGTTTGTATCGTGTGAGTGGTTTTGGCATCACAGTGTTTAAAATGATTAAAGAAAGCAGATAAATTTTTGCCTTTACAAAAAAGAAAATGAACATCTATCACCAAGGATTTCCTGTAGTTTGGGTTCACATGTTAATATATTCCAATTATGTTGGACCATATTAATCAATGTATTGGTGTTACATCCATAAGTGGTGATGAATCTGGGAGGTTCGAAGTTGGATTTATTGCTGGTCTTGTAATGTAGTAAATCTTCACGTTTCATACTATCAACAATATTTTTGGTGTGTACAAGACCCATTTTGTATCCACGGTCGTGAAATCTGTGTACAAGATCATCCCTGAAATGTGTGTATGTGTCTTGATCAGAACAAATGTGTTTAATACGCATAAACTGAGATTTGGGAATGTTTTTGCAAATGTGTGGGGGATGGAAGCTGGAGGCATGGAGTAGTGAATTATTTTCGGGGAATTTACGGTGAATTTCTGTAGACAGTGTATGATCAGATGTACAGCAAACCAAAACATCTAAAAAAATTATTTTATTTTTATCATAGCTGACAGAAAATTAGATTCCCCATTTATTATCATTCAAATAAGTGATAAATTCTGAGAGATATTCACTATCGGACCTCCATACCAACCAGCAATCATCTAAGTACCTATGCCAGATGTCCATCTCATCAATATAAATATTGTGAGACCTGTCATAAATGACGTGTTCTTCAAAATACGTCATGAACAAATCCGCATATATGGGTGCGAAAGAAGCCCCCATGGCTGTCCCCTTTGTTTGCAAGTAACATTTTCCCTTGTAGAAAAACACATTCTTAGTCAGTACATGTTCCATCAAACACAACAAAAGAGTGTCGAAACCTGGCCTATATAGTTCTGTCTTATTGAGCCAATATTCCAAAGCTTCCAAACCAGCCCAGTGTGGTATGTTCGTGTATAATGATTTAACATCTAAGGTGCAAAGTAACTAGTCTGGCTCAAGTTGTGTGTCTGAAATGATATGCAGGAATTCAGTAGTGTCCCTGATCCTAGCTCGGACACATCGTAAAAAGGGCTGTAAATATTTGGTTAGAAACAGAGATAATGGCTCGGTTAATTAATTTTTGCCAGAGACAATGGGTCTGCCTGGGGGGTTGTGAAGATCCTTATGGATTTTAGGTAGAAAGTATATGTATTGTGGGCAGGGATTGGTGATGGTGAGTTGGAACTGTGTATTTTTCGTAATGATCCCCTCTTCAACAGCTGACATCAGGAAAGAATCAATCTGTTTTTTTAAAAAATAAGTGTGGGATCAATAGATAATTCAGAATAGTAACGTGCATTGGATAGTTTGTTTTGATCAAGACACATACACACGTTTCAGGGATGATCTTGTACACAGATTTCACAAGCATCGATACAAAATGGGTCATCTTGTACACACCAAAAATATTGTTGATAGTATGAAATGTGAAGAATTACTACATTATAAGACCAGCAATAAATCCATCTCCGAACCTCCCAGATTCATCAACACTTATGGATGTAACACCAATACATTGATTAATATGGTCCAACATAATTGGAATATATTAACATGTGAACTCAAACTTCAGGAAATCCTTGGTGATAGATGTTCATTTTCTTTTCTTAAAGCAAAAAGTTATCTGCTTTCTTTAATCATTTTAAACACTGTGATGCCAAAACCACTCACACGATACAAACTACATTATCAGGTGAACCTTTATTTGGATGTTTTCCTTGCGGACATTGCACATATTGTACCAAGTTGCTTAAAACTAAAAGTTTTACCAGCCAAAATACCCCAGAGGTGTATAATATAAAATTATTTGCTAATTGCTCCTCCGACTGGGTTATTTACTTGGCCAAGTGCAATTGTTCTGCATTTTATGTTGGCCAAACTTCAAGACCATTGAAACTATGTATATCTGAGCATCTCAGCGACATTAGGAATAAGAGGGAAACGGATGCCTTATATAAACATTCTTTAAATCATCATAATGCATGTTTCAGTTTTATCATTACTGATAAAATTTTGAGATCTAGAAACAATAAATTAGGTTGGCATGATTTATTGAATTCAATGGAGAAAAAATGGATTATTAAACTTGGTGGGCTCTTTAAGCCTGGTTTCAATGAACATTTGTAATGAATCACATGATTCAATGAATTTCTTATAAATAGGTTCTTTTTTTGTATTTTATTCAAACACTGAAGAAGGCTCTGTAAAGTAATTGCTGAAACCGGTCTGTCTAATAGAACCTAATACTTTTATTAAAGTATTTTTCATTATTTCAACGTGCCTTGTTTGCTCGTCCATTTTTGTCTTGTGCACTTTCCCTTTAGGACTCTGCAGCTGCCGTACTCACAGAGGCTGCTTCATTTTCGGTTCCTTTTGTAGGATGTCCACATCATTAGGAGTTTCGATTATGGCTCCTAGTTTGCAGTCATCTGTGAATTTAGTTAGCCAAAGACCTTCTGTGTTAGCCTGTACTTCAGAGAAGTAGATATCAAACAGGAGAGGACCCAGGACTGAACCCTGTGGTACTCCACTTGTCACTGGTCTGAAGTCTGATTTGGAGTCCGCTACTTTCACAGTGCGGGTTCTGTCAGTAAGCCAGTTGGCAACCCATCTTGTGACATAAGGATTTATTCCTAGTTTAGTGAGTTTATCTATAATTCCAGAGTGGGGGATGGTGTTGAACACCTTGGCTGGATCTAGGTAGGCTGTGTGAACCACCTTACCCTCATCTATGGCTTTGGTGACTACTTCAAAGAAGTCTATCAAGTTTAGGAGACATGATCTGCCTTTTACAAACCCAATCTGTGTGGGGTCCAGAGTTTGGAGATCTCCAATGTCTTTGTTTATGAGTTCCATGATGATACGTTCCATGGCCTTGCAGACGAAGCTCATCAGGCTAATGGGGCGGTAGCTCCCGGGGTCTGTTGAGGCCCCTCATTTGTGGAGTGGGATAACTGTCATGGTGCGCCATTCAATGGGCACAAAGCCTGAGGTGAGGCTATGATTGAACATGGTACTTAATTGGGGTGCCAGTTCAATTCTGTAGTTCATGTAGAAGGCAGCCTGGGATGTTGTCAGGTACCATGGATGCTGTGTTCTTGGCTTTGGAGAGTGAGGTTTTTACTTGTGCAGCCGTGATTACAGGAACTTTGCATTCTTTTGGTATAAAGATGGGCCCTTTAGGGGGTGAGAGGGTGGTAAAGTTAGCACTGAACTTATCTGCCAGGATGTTGGCAATATCAGTTGGTTCTGTATATTTAGTGTCATTGTGTTGTAACTCAGAGCAGATCTGAGTGTTGCCATTGAGATTTTTGACATAGCTATAGAATGCTTTGTGATTGTCTTTAGAATCAGTGACAATTTTGTTTTCATAACTAGCTTTAGAGGATATTATGACGGACCTCAGCTTCTTACTGAGGCTGACCAGGGAGTTCCTCCAATTGTGGGATTTTACTCTTTTTTGCAACAGTTAATTTCTTCTGTTGTAGAGTTTGTTTATGGCAGAAGACCACCAGATTGGCTTCCTTTTTTGGAGGATAGCATCTTGATTCTGTTAGGGATAGCATGATCCATGCACTTGTGTAAGTGCTTATAAAGTGCATTTGTGGAGGATTCAGCAGTCGTACCTCTATTGTCCATCTGTATGGGTGTCGTGAAGTTTGCCACTTCTGTCTTAAAAAGCGTGAAGTTGGATTTGGAGAAATTTTTTATGGTTGTTTTCCTAATGAGGGGTGGGAGTGGGATGTGGATGTCTAGGGTGATTAGCTTGTGGTCGGATCTGACCAATGAGGAGCTGACCTCTGTTGTGGAACACCAGTCACCCATGTAGGTGATGACTAGGTCTAGGATATTGCTGCCCCTGGTGGGGGTATGGATAAGTTGATCCAAGGCATTGGAATTGATGATTTCCAGAAAACATTGAGCAAAAGAGTTGGTACATGAGTAGTTTTCCCAGTTAATGGTAGGGTAGTTGAAATCACCCATTATTAGAGTGTTGGGTTGTACCTTAATATTTTCCAGTGTATCAAGAAAAGAGGAGTGGGAATCCTGGGGCATGGTGGGGGGTCTGTAGCAAGCTACAATCTGGATTGCGGTTTTGCCCAGAGTTAGTTGAACTTGGATAATCTCGGATGCATTATGCTAAACAACTAGCTTGGAGATGTGGATATCCTTAATGAATATGGACACGCCTCCACCTTTAGTGTTTTGGTCCGGGTTTGGTGGCCGAAAGGTGTGGTATGAATTATAGCCTGGTAATGCAGGGGTGCTCTCTGGAACTTTGAACCAGGCCTCTGTCACTGCACAAATGTCAATGTTCTCCATTTTGATTGAGTGTTGCTTTGTTTGGCTTATATATAATGTAAATAGTAACCCATCTTTTTTTTTTACTCAATTTTATTTTCAATTAAAAATAATATTTACATAATATTTTTAAATATCATTTTAAATATAGTAACCCATCTTGACCTACCTTTGTTTGTGAAGAATTATTGGACTCTTTGAACATTCTGAATGCATCATTACTGCTTCTCAATTGTTTAAAAAACCCTCCTTTTTTTAAATAAAAACAGATGACAAGTGATGTACCATATCAGTTGATACGTTGATAGATGTAGCTGTAAGAGTTATTTTTTTGGGACAGCTATCTTGGAATAATTTTTTTGTTTCTTCTTTCTAGCATCAGTCAAATCATTTGTTTCTTTTATTCTTTTAAGAGTAGGAGCCATCCATTCAATTTCTTGTTTTTGATGAATATAGTAGCTTCTTTTAAGTCATTAAAGATTCTCATATCATTGGCAAAAAGTATTTTTATCTTGGCTGGAAAGGTCAGCTGTGTTTTAATGTTGTTATGTTTCAACAGTTTTATTATTGACCAGATTTTTTCCTTTGTTCTAGTATTCTGAAAGAATAATCATTGTCAAACCTTATCAGGCTTTGATTGTATTTAAGGGTGATTTTCTCCAAGCAGATTTTAATATTAGTTCCTTGTCCAGAAATGAAAGAAATTTTATAACTATGGATCTACATGGAGTATTTGTTGAGTTAGAAGCAGGTTTACTGAGTGCTCTATGCTCCCTTTCAATTCCAAATGAAAGTCCCTCTTTCACGTCTAAAAATTCAGGAATCCAGGTTGTTAAGAATGAAATAATGTCTTCTCTTTCAGTGTTTTCAAGCAGACCAAAGATCCTTATGTTGTTTCTTCTTTCCCTGTTTTCTAAGTCATCTATTTTGTTAGCAGCCATGTGTTCTGTTTAAGCAGAAATTATTTTTGGAATTCTTCCTCTGAGTCTCCCTTCAATGTCATTTAGAGAAGTCTCTATATTTTTTATTTTTGTATGGTGTTGCTGTAATAGTTCCTTAAGAGTATCAGTCTGTTTTTGAGAATTTAATTTGAGGTTTTCTAAGTCATTTTAAAGCCATCCATCTTCACAGATAGTTCATGTAAGGTAGATGTCATCAATTGCAGTTCTTTTTTCAAAGCAGCATCTGGATGAGAGTTCCTTGAGTTGTTCATATTCAGTGACTCAATATATTTCTAAGTTACTTGACAGGAAAATCTTTGAATATCTCCACCAAAATTGATATTTATGTAGTTTAGTAGTTTATCTATAGATTTCTGATGTTTTAAACTTGAAAATAATAACATTTTCCTATATTATTATACTAGTTTATGGAGCTCTCAAAATTCACTGCTCTCAGTTGGCCATCTAGTCTCCGCCCTCTATTAGTTCATTCTTTGTAGGTTTTCTCTTTCAGCATTGAAAAGTCCTTCCTCAAGGCTTCCACACTGAATTGTTTGCATTGTTTGTACAAATTTTCTACATGGACTCCTAATAATGTAAACTATGAGGACTGGAACGTTAGATAGAATATTTTTCTATTTGCTGCAGCCACTTAGAATAATCTGACCTAAACTGACATACAACTTGAATATTTTACATATCCTGGTCATATGAGCACTAAATGGCAGAATCAACATATAAATGTAGGAATAGTGTGACAGTTTTTTTAAGGTAATTCACCTATTAGCTAATCTTAAAATACGTTTTTTTCTTCCTTATATAGTCAGTGAATATGATATATGTTAATATGATCAGTAATCTAAAGGCATTTGACCCCTTTAAATAGATCCATACATCAAATAGCAAGGATATTATGAAAAGTCAGTCCAATGTTCTTAAGACATCTCAAGCTATTGAATGAAGGTCTAGCACTATACGTTTCAGTTATAGTTGAACCATAATACGTAGTTCAAAACTTTTCATGTTCTTCCCTTTCATTTTTTCTCTTTTTTGTTATGTTATTTGATAAGCTTTGTACATGAGCTGGTGGTAGCAAGCTGATCTTATGATGTTATTCATACATGGATGCTATACCAATGCCATTCTTAATACTTTTTAAAGAAGTTCCTGGTTAAAATATTTTAAATTAGAGGATGAATGCATTGAAGGTCAGATGTAATTCCTGGCTCCTCTATGAGAAGTAAACTCCACACCTGCCAATACAAATTAATTCATCCTAAAGGATAGACATCAATGCCATCAAAGCTAGACATAGAAAATATAACTACTATATCTTTCTGTAGAGGCAAGTCCCCCTGCATTCCCTCTTGTGGGAGACAAATATATTAACTTCATGACTACACCTCTAGCAGGAAAGAAAAACAATCTGCAAGTCTGAAAAGCATTAGTTTCATGAACTGCAATCTTGTAGTAAACTTAAACAGTAGAAGTGGTTTGGGAACAGGTAACTTTGGAACATTTGGATCAAAGAGATAATGCCCAAACAGTTAGTTGCTGACCACATGTAGGAGAATGGAAGAAATAATTATTAACTAATATCTAGCTCCAGTGTTACTCCATATAAATAGGTATCTTAAAAAAATGTGTGAATAGCTTAATACTAAGAGTTATCACTCCTGATTTGTGTACATTAATACAGAATATGACAGTTCTATGTGGTTTTATAATGCATCCTAGGCATGCTTTATGGAGATGTTGCAGAATTAGAATATGATCATCAGTAAATAATTTTAGTTTGTGTATATGCTCTGTATTTATCTGCATGCATGACTTTGTGGCATTTCTTACATTTGTTGAACGTGGGATGACTGCTATGGTAAACCACAGTATGAAGAGCGGATATTCCTCTTCTGTGCCATTTTAGGTGGAAGTATTCAAACATCTTAAACAACAAGTTTTTAAACATATGGTTGTACCACAAGTATTAGTCCATAACAAAAGGCTGTGTATGGTTCTTCAAGGATCATTGAGTACATGGAAAACCACCACAATAGCCACAAACAAAATCCAAGCATGAATTCTGATCTTATTAGATACTGAGGAAGAAGCAACAGCTTCAAAACTGGTATGGCTTTTTTACTTTTTAGCAAGGCTGTGTTTACTGACCATTTAATTAAGAATTTAAGCACTTAACTGGTGTAGATTCTTCTTATTTTTTGGTTTTTATGCTGGTATTGTTTTATACTACAGATTTCTCATATGATTTGAAGGAAATAAGCAGGGAAATAAAGGCCCGATTTCAGATATGTATGCCTTGTTTAGACAATACTGATAGGAATACTTTATCTTGCAGTACATAATTAAGAGTAAAGAAAAACTTTTCAATATTTTCCTGTGCTTGCCTCCATGAAAGTGGTTATGTAGTTATGTGTCACCATGTATGAAGTATAAGAATCAATCTTCAGTATACCTCCACGGCCTTAGTTCCACTCTTCTGAAAAACTTTTTAAAACATTTTAGAAGCAAACTTTTAATAAAGATAATGATAAAAACAGCCACAGTCAAACTTTAACATGGAGATCTATACCAACAGATAAGCACTTTCGGCAATAGGCCTTCTTCAAATCATGCTGAAGAAGGCCTATTGCCGAAAGATGTTTTTATCATTATCTTTATTAAAAGTTTGTTTTTAAAATCTTTTAAAAAGTTTTTCAGAAGACTGCAACTAAGACCGTGGAGGTATACCGAAGACTGCTTCTTACACTTTTCTTGTTTCACTCGGTTACCTTTGGCAGTTCAGTAGTGTTCTTATTTGATGTATGAGGTAGGGCATGGCTATTACAAGCAATGTTGTTAAGTATAAGGATTTATGAATTCTTTGCTTATGTGTTTGTTTGATAACCAGTAGTTCAGAATGATACAAACTGGACCCATTGCAGACAAAGATATTCAAAAATGTAGCAGTATTAGTACAAGAGGCAATAAAATGCAGCAACGTCATTGCAAAGAAGAAGGAATAATAAAACAATAAATAGAACATACTGACGTCAAGTGAAAGCATTCAGCAAGTAAATTACTCATGAGCAGGAGTTGCATGATTTGACAAAGGAGGATTCAAAAGAGTTATAAGCTGGCAAATTAATGAAACATATCCAGAGCATATATACAGTGACATTAGTAGTGTAAAAAATACATGTATGTATGACCGTGTGAGGGCCTGGTATCTGATGCATGAAGATCTTGCACTGTAACTTTAGTGAATGAATTTCAAGATGACCAACAAAGCAGCCCACACTTGGTCAGGCATTGCAGCATCTATTGGTAAAGCAGTTTTTCTAGAATCTTAATTAAGGGAGAGGATGGACAAATTGGTAGATAGTGAGACAATTTAGTGATGCGGTCATTTAAGTACCAGGACTAGTAAACATGAGTTTTATTGTAGTGATACAAAACCTAGTGGTAAACAAAGGATGGATCTGAATGCAATGTGAGGATGTAGGCCATCATTGGTAGATCTACTGTAGTATAGAATTGCTTCTGAAATCATGGAGAAAGATTTTGGAAATGGCAGATGGGCACCAACACTGAATAGCAATATTTCCAAGACTGATCACTGCAGGACATTGTATCTCATCTACTCCCTTCTTTGGATTATGTTTCCACTGTACTTCAACATCTGTGTTCTGCCCTCTTGCAACTTTCTTCCCACCAAATCTTTTTTTCCCATACAGCTTTGCTCTCTGCAGTTGAGGTATTGAAGCTCTAACTTAAGGCCTAGTGACGCAGTGTTGATTACTGAGTATAAATGATGAAGGATCAGGCCTTGTTGTGGAGGTGAATGTCAGTAGCTAGTGTTAGTTCACCTATCCTGGGAGAGGAAGGTGGTGCTATAGCCAGCATCAGAGGTGATATCTGGTGGATGGCAGGATGTGTAAAGTGTCATGCATTATTCGTCCCAAGGACTGCATACCACTATTACCAGGGTAAAGTGTGTAGAAACATGCATCCTTGGGATGGTATAGTAAACATCGCAGTGTGATTGCAGCCTTCAAAGGTTAAGGGTCGTAGCATGTAAGCAAAAAAAAAAAAAAAAAATCCGAACATGCCAAGGATGACATCCAGCCAGCTCCCATATCTCTTTCCACTAAAAGTGTGAGGACACCATGGGGTGATTTGGGGTACTAATGTTAAGTGAAACAGGGAGAATGAAAAAGGTAAATAGTATTCTGAGGGGGCTACCTGGCCAGGCTAAAAAGGCACAAAACTGTAACATCTCCCACCTGTTTACAATTCATTTTGCTTATAAGCCACCTCATGAAAATCTTACTAAAATCCAAGTAGATGATACAGTCCAATGTTCCACCTCTGCCATAACCTAGTCATAGATCTGGATTAAATTCAAGTGGTGGGACTCGCTAAGCTTGAATCCATGCTGGTTAGAATCATGTAGTTAACTGCCTTCCTAGGCACACATCAGATTTTCCTTCAGAATCTCTTCAGTATCTTTCATTGTCAGTGGGGTGTCAGACTTAACTACTCTATATTTCATTGACTGGATGTAGGTCAGCTTCTTCTTCTTCTTCTTCATCTTCCTCTGGAGTGATATCAGTGTAGCATTTTATACTGCCCCCCTGGACTCTCACAGGGGGCAGACATTATTTAAATAGGTTTGCCAAGGTCTAGCTATCTAGCACAGTGGGAAAGGGGCCAGAATTCAGTACACACAATGCAGGATTGATTAGTGACCCAGGTGGTGGAGGAATGAGAGATAGGAGAATCAGAGTTAGCAACTGATGCCAACTTGCCCATCCTAGTGGAAGAAGGCAGCCCAGTCTACTGTAACAGTGACATCACACAGAGGCTGGTACTTGGGGTAGGGATGGATAGCAAAGTAAAAAAAAAAACATCATTACTTGGATTACAGCTCTAGGGAAATGAGAGCTGATAAAAAACAAAGAAAACAAAAACAGTTCTGTCACAGGCCCGTCAACATTCCTGATATTTTTAAAAACACCTTTGTTACACGCCATGTAGTCTAGGCTTCCTAATCTTTCTTTCTCATTTTTTCCACCCACACTTGAACTCATCTCTCCTTTTTAATTGTGAAAATACAGATAAAAAAATAAGATTTCATCTTGATCCATTTCCTTGTATTTATTGCCCTTCTTGATTAATTTACCCAAGTGTGTTGGTATTTTCTTTCTCATATATGTGAACATTTCTTCTCCTATTCCTTTATTTTAACTCCTTCCTTGTCTTTGCTTTTTTTTTTTTAATACCTGATTTATAGGCTTCTTCCAGGCTTCCTTGCATTCCTATCTCTATTTCCTTTCTTTTCTCTATTAAGTAAATGCTTTTCTCTTTCCTTTATTTATTGCTTCTATTATTTCTTTACTAAGCCAGATTGCCCTTCTCTTGTACTTGCTTTTTCAGCCCTAGCCATTTTCCATGGCTTCCAGTATGCCTCCTTTTCCTCTCAGACAGAGCTTATTCACCCTTTCCTCTGAACTCCAGACACTCGTTCTCATGGCTGCCACTGCCTCCCAGCCTCATGTAATTTGATGTCCTATAATCCCATGTCTTAATTGCAGCATCCAATCCCTTTACTTATTACAACCGTAAACATACTGTTGATTGGTCACTCATTCTTAGTGGTGCCTTCACTTCTGCTCTTTGAACCCCATCATTTTTTCACAGTAAAATGTTTCCCATTATTGATTGCTAGTGCCTTTACTTCTGTTTCCTGTATTCCAAAATTTCCGCACACCACAGTGTTCGATATTTGTATCACTCTTCATGGCTTCTATTATCAATGATGTGAATCCTTGCTATCTTTTTCCTACACTAAGAAATTATCTTCTTGTCACTGGGATTCTGAGAATATAAGGAATTATTGGTTTGTGTTTTTTCAGACCTGATGCATTGTAATTGCATACTGCTGACAATGCAGCTTGGTGAATAAAGTTGCTGCTTATTGTGTATCTTTTTACATTTGTTTTGTAGAACTATGTCCCCCGTTACCTCCTGATGTGAGATCCTTGCCTGCACTCCCCTGACCAGGAAATACACTAACTCTGAGGAGATACCTTGAAATAAAGGGGAAGACTGATGTTTCTAAGAACCTCAGCTTTTTTCTTTTACTCTAAGGCAGTGTGACCTCATCTAACTATATTTAGAGGCTGACAGTAAGGCGCAAACTAGCTGCATTGGGTGTGCAGGAAATACAGCGCCTCTGAAAACACATTCACTTTTACTTCAATTAAATTGATTTGTTTTAAAACTCCAAGTGTTCAGATAATAGTTGTTCTGATGGTTAACACATCGTGCATCAGGTCTAGGTAGAATGAAAATAGATAAATCATTACATCTCAGGTATACTCTACTCCACTTCTGTAAGATTAAAATCTACCATTATTACAAGTGTTTTTTATTATTCTTTGCTTTTATTCTTTTTTTTAAGAAGTCATCACTATTTGCAAATACATCGAGTGATCTGCTATGGTACCAATCTAATAGCTTCACACACATTCTTCTAAATTTATTGCCACCCCATTTTGCACACCCTGTTCTTCCTCCCCTTCTCTTCCACATAGTCATTCATATTCTTCCATATCTTTTAGCACCACATGATTTATCTCCCACCTGAGGTATTGTGCAACCCTCTCTTGTTCTCGATCTTTTTTGAGAGTTTTATTGCCTGAAATAATCATATCCCAGATCCATTTTTAATTTGCCCTAGTTTATTTTTTTCTTATTATGCTGGATTATTCTACTAGAGGAAAACCCCACCAGTTCTTTCATTTTCCTCTGCTATACTTGTAGCATTGATGAAAGTCACTTTGCATCTCTGAGAATTCTGTCTGGTCAGGCTTCCGTTGGTGTTGCTCCCCCTTCTTCCTTCCTTCCATTAGCTGACTTCCTTAATCCCCTCACTGCCCTCCTTTTCAGCTTCTCATTTCCCTTAGTTCAAAGACACCCTCTTAACCAGCTGGGCTGAAGTGGTGGTAAGTGTCAGCATACAGACCCCCCCCCCCGTGTCCCATGCCTCTCCCAACTCACCTGATATGATGTGTTCTTTGCTTCCTCCCTTCATTCCATCTATCAACCTGAAGACCTAATGATCCATCCTATCACTCACAGACAAGCAGACCAATGACAGCAGTTCTAAGAACAAGACCAACCTCACCACTTTATTGCAGATTTCATCTAACTCCTTGATCCTCCAAGCATGCCTTTGATGGATTCCTCTTTTAGATCATTTGTGCATACATGAATCAATACATGTGAATGTCCCTGCCTTTCCTTAAACATGTTTAGTCACTGTTGGAGGTGTTCTTTCCTGCGTTAACCCTGGGAGTTATCTTAAACTGCCACTTAATACTTTTCTGCACTGATGCTAAATTTAATCCTTCTGTTGAAAGACTTTGCAGTTACTAACCTGACTCCCTTGACTACCCATCCTGTCCCTCTCTACTGCTGAGTAACTTGTGCTGACCCCTTCTCCTGCTGGGCAATATATGCTTGTTGTTCCTTTTAGTATTCTTCTTTATCGTTTGCTGCCTTCTATTCATGCACAGATTCGTCTTGCTTGATTCATCAAATGACTTGTGTTCTCCTTCCTGCTGAGATGTGTTCCTCACCTTTGGCTGCATCTGAACCTGCATTGTTATGCTGCACACACCATCCCTCTCAAAGCTCCTGAACTTTCCTTCTTTTTTTTTTTTTTTTTCAAAACAGGTTTATTGTTTTAACATACAAGAGAAATATCATAACAATTTTATACAAGTAATTAAAAATAGATATGATTATAACATTCAACAAAACAACTAAAGTATTTACAAAGACATCCACTACAATCAGATCAATTAATTAAACTAAAATACCATGCTATTGAAATTAGAATTTTTTTAACAAATTTTGTAAATTATCCCATACAATATAATAAGATGTTTTTCTAGTTGTTCTTGACCTAATTGTGTTTATTTCCATATGGCACACTATATTCGTAACATTTTTAAATTCATCAAACGAAGGAGGTGTATCTGAAATCCAATTTCTGGTTATTATTTTCCTAGCCACTGCTAGAATAGACCATAACAAGGGAAGCTTAACATTTTTAACACTTTGAGGTACAGGTGTGTTGAATAATATAAGAGATTTAGAAATAATGAAATTATCTGTAAAAAGAGCCTGCAAAAATTCATTAATTGACTTCCAGTATTCTTTCAATTTTATACAGTCATAAAACATATGAGCCCAGTCAGCATTAATTTCTACATTACATCTCTTACATAGATTATCTTTATTATTTATTTTATTCATCATCAAAGGTGTATAAAAAGATCTATGTAAAATTTCCATGTATAAAGTCTCCAGACAATGGAAGACGTAGTTCTATAGGCAGATTCCAATATATATTGTTTATCTTGTTGATTTGGTGGGTCCCCATTAATAGAAGTGAAATAATTCCAGTATGTATCTACACTGTAAAAAGTTTCTTGTCTGATAATTTTATGTATGTATGAAAGTTTACCTTTATCAGAAACTTTATGTTGTAAATTCAATATCAAGTAATCAATCAGTGTTGGAATAGATTCTTTAACTGTTATAGACATTAGAGCTATTCTATTAATGAGATGTTGTCTAAATGTCTGAACCTCTAACCAGCAAGTTTCTCTTAGATCAAATTCTTGTTTTAAGAAATCTAGATTTTTAACTTTATTATCAGATATCAACTGATGCCAGTACTTTAGATCATTATCTATAGCTAAATGAGTTCCTTCAGAAGTAGATGGCAAAAGCATACCCTGAGTATACATTATAGGAAATATAATAAAATTCCATTCCCTATACTTAGGGTGCATGAATATAAAGTTACGATAGCTAATACTACTATTTAATGGGCAACAAACCATATGTTTAGGTGTAATAGGTGAAGTACAAAATTCCTTTAGTAACCATAACATGGAGTTATTTACAATCATATTTTTATGTGTTAAGGAGATTTTCATGAAGTGCATACTAATTAGCTCCCAATAATCTTTCCATTTTGCGACATATGACTGATCTATTAATAAAGTAATAACTTTTACAATAGAAGAGATAGTATACAAATTAAAGTCTGGAAAAGAAATACCCCCTTGAGACCAGCTATTAGTATGTTTCTTTAATGCAATCCTAGGTCTATTAGGTGCCCATAGGAAATTTAACATTAGTGTATTCAGTTTCTTGATAATTATTTTTGTAGGTGGAAGTATTATTGATTGTATTAAGTATAAAATCTTGGGGAATATTATCATTTTAATAATTGTAAGTATCTCCTCCATAGTAAAAAACATATTATTCCAGGTATTAAAAAGATTTTGTATATTGAGAAAACAGGTATTATAATTATTATATATAATAGATTTAATATCTTTAGATAGTATTATACCTAAATAAGTTATCTGACCTGAATTGGGTACATATTTTGTAAAATCACTAATGAGAATATTTTTTGTGTATATATAGGTAGTATTTTAGTTTTTTCTTCATTGAATATTAAACCAGAAATACTTTTAAAATTCATCATTTTATCAAATAGAGACTGCATAGAAGAATTAGATCCTGCTGATGTAATTAGAACATCATCTGCAAAAAGTTGAATTTTGATTGTTGTATTTTCATCTATTTCAAAACCCTCTATGTCAGTACTGTTTCTGATCAAATTAGCCCAAGGCTCCATTACTAAAGTGAATAATAGTGGAGAAAGTGGACATCCTTGTTTTGTACCTTTAAAATGGATATTTTTTGTGAAACATATGTTCCTACCTTAATATAAGCCAATGTTCCTTTGTATAAATGCTCAATTAGATTTACAAATGCATCTGAGAAGTTTGTGCACTTCAGTAAGGTAAACAGATAGTCCCAACTTACTGAATCAAATGCTGAACTTATATCAAGACTAATAAGTGTTAAATCTTTCTTTTTCCTATTTGCAAAATCAATTAATGTTAAAGTTCTTCTTATATTATCAAAAGTATTTCTATTTACAATGAAGCCTGTCTGATCTATATCTATAATGCCAGTGATGATTGTCTTCAATCTATCAGCAAAAATACTCATAAACATTTTATAATCAACATTAAGTAATGAGATGGGCCGATATGAAGTACATCTAGTTGGATCTTTATTAGGTTTTAAAATTGGCGAAATAAATGTATAGTGCCAAGATGGGGGGGGGTTATTAACTCAGTTTAGGCCAAAATAAAAACCTTATGTATTAATGAATATGTACTTTTAGAAAGGATTTTATATATCTCTGGTATAATACCATCATTACCCGGTGCTTTGTTTGATTTAAGCTTATTTATTTGTGTAATAATCTCTGTATATGAAATACTTTTGTCCAATAGTTTAATCTGTTGTTTATTAAGCTTTTTATTCATGTTTGTGGTTATAAACTCCTTTATTTTATCTTTAGGTTCCATGTTAATGTTATTATGGTTAATCTTGTGAAAGTGATTTCTAAATTCATCTAGTATTTCTGGTATACTAGAAACATTCTTCTTTTCCTTAGAGAAAAGATTTCTTTGATATGGTTTTGTTTATTCAACCTTTTGTTTTATTTTTAAGTCTATGTAAGTATTTGGGGCTTATTGAATAAGACAAAACTTGTATTTCTCTAAAGTTATTTTAACTTTATAAGTTAAAATTTCTTTGTATTTCTCATTTAGTTTGTTTATTTCTTCAATAACTTTCTTGTCCATAATATTTTCTTTATTATTATGTTTATAAGAGTCTAATTTACTTTGAATATCTAACAATTCCTTATCCCAAGATTTCCTTTTATTATTATACCATCTGATACTTTGTCCATATAGATATGATTTTAAGGCATCCCAAACATAGACAATGGAGACTTCAGGAGTATTATTTATGTCTAAAAAATGTTTTACTTCTAAAAGTATATATTCTTTATAGTCTTTTAGTTAAGTATGCTGGTATCCTTTTGATCTGAACATTATGAGTATTTTTATCATGAATTCAAAAACAATTGAATTATGATCAGATATAGGACATGAAATGATTTTGGAATTAATTAAATCTGTTACCATCTGGTTAGAAATAAAGACCCTATCTATTTTTGAATAAGTTTTGTGTATGGTAATGATTTTGAATCTATCTGATTATTAATATCATTCAAATGATAAGAATTAGCAAAATCATTTAAATGTTTTGCATTAGATGTAATTCTTCTTTTTCCTATAGTGGTAGTATCACTTTCATGTAGTATACAATTAAAGTCACCAGCTAAAATAATATCTCCTGTAGAGAATGATATGCCCCGGGATTCATGAAGCTCGGCGCAAGGCCGGCGTAAGGCCTGCGCCGGCGGTGCAGTGAATAGCCGGCGCAGTAGCGCCATATACATATTAATGAGAGTGCACCGGAATCACAGACACGTGCGTTGTGTACGTGAGCGAGCCCAGGTAGGATGCGTCTGGAGGCGTGTCTAAGCCGGCATGAGGTGAGCAACCTAATGTGCTGACAGCCACGGTCCGCCCACAATAGTAATGGCAGCAGCCAGGTCCCGTGCAGAATGAAACGCACATACAGTATGCAACATAGTACCCGTCCCAAATTAACGGAGAAGCAAATACAAGCCACGAAGGCATAAGTGTACCCGTCCAAGGAGCAAAGGATACGCATAAGACCGCGTTCGTCCCGCAATGCACCGTCAGTGTTTACACTCAGAGAAGGTGTACAGCCGCATGTCAGCGCCGCACCGACATAGGAGCAGCGATTAAGGTCACCACCTGTCCCACTTTGGTTGGGGCAGTCTCTCCATGGCCAGTTGTGTCCCGAAAAAACATATTAGAAATGGCTGATGTGCTACGATTGTAGGACACAATGATATCCCGTATTTAATGTAATGGTAGCATGAATTGGTTATTTCTGTAACAGAAATACCTAAATGACACAAGAAACAGAATAAGCAAGCAAATTGCCACAACAATAAGCTTATTATTTAGGCAAACAAGTGAAGTTCTATGCTATATAGTGACCGTTTGTATGTGTCGGCCTGTAAAGTCAGATGTGAGTCCCGGAAATATCCCAGATCGGAAACTGGAAAAGGTGGAAACCCCAGTAGCGACATGGCCATGGTCACCAGGGTTACCTGCTGTCCCAATGTGCCATGGACAGTCCCTGATTGGACAGTTGTGTCCCTGCAACAATCGTAAAGATGGAAAATGACCTCCGATCCTGTAAAGAAAATTCACGCAATATACATGTAATAGTAGCATAAAACATATACATTACTATATGAAACACAGACATGGCATAAGAACATAAATAAGGAACCCAAATGCTTACAGAATAAGCTTATAGTATGGCAAACAAGTGAAGTTCTGTCAACTGCACTAGCCGTGGGTATGTGTAGTCCTGCAAATTCGAAGTTTCCACATAACATGCCCCACTATGGGCATTGGAAAAGGTGCCAACCATAATGGTCACAAGCAGTAGTGACAGTACATAGCCGGGTAGCTGTGCTGACATAACAACAGTAAGGAAGCAAGATACCTCAAACACAGGCAAACATGTGCATAGCAACATATCCCACACCCAGCAACGTCTCTGTTGCATACACTGGATGGCGTATGATGAAGTGTAATATCCAGAAGCAGAACCCATGCATTTGGATGTACTACACAATAGCCTCATTGTACATGTCAGTCCCACCCATGTATACCTCTGCACCCAAACCTGCTAGCATCCGTGTGCAGCTATACAACCACACACAATGTGCATACCTGAACTGTGGTAAGATGTTTGTGTTAGGCAATGCCACGCGGGCAAATACGTACCCCACATGTCACCAACCCACCGCAGGTACAGATATGTAAATGGCTGCATGTGAATGTGTCAGCAGAATGTGTACATCCCGCATGTAGTATGTACCCGTCCAAACCATCTAGGTTTGCATACGACACGGTGCACATAACTGTACACATGTGGACAAGTCAGGTCGTTGGACCACCGCATCGATGATTATCTATGCAGTGAAGTCGATCACATATAGCGGAACAGGTGCCTACCAAACAGGATGTCCTAACAGGGTGCTACAGGCAAAGAAGGGGAAGCTGGGACATCACATGTGGAGATTAGCGTAGCTGGACGGACAAATACACACGGTCAAGGTAAAGGACGGAACAACATGCATATGGCCGGATGGATGTTGTTCGTAAAATATATAGAAACACATATGAAGTTCCAGTTTACACTCGAAATACTATATAATGCATTGAATTGTACCGTACAATATGGCAGTAGAACTAAGCCTGCATGTAATTGGTGAAGCTAAGCTGTAGTGTGATGGAATTCTGAACCTGGCAGTAAGCAGTACAGCAGGCTCATGTCTGTCATCATTAATTATTTGCTGGGTTACAGAACAATAAATGTATGTACATGCATAACAGCACTCCTTCCCCAGAGGAGGATGGCCTTGTGAGCTCTATCGAAGATAGCAGTACAACTCCTTACCAGAGAGACAAAGCAACGTATTAAGAAATTAACTGTCCACTGTATCGTAACAGTCTAGGGTCCTTGAAACAGCTACAATCACAAAAGGATACTGTAATGTACAAGGTGCCTTGCAAGGCTGTGTTATTCCCATGGGAAAACATTTTAAAAGCACGACCCCAGCACCCACGTATGTATAGACTATTGCGGACCATAGTGATGGAAATGCCCTGTGACCGACCACGTCAGTAAGGTGGGCAAAAGCTGATTGTAAACACTATATAAAGAAACTGCTTACTGTATAGAGTCAGACAAAACTCTCATACTTGGACTGTATATTATTTAGCCTGCCTGTGTACACTACTAAAACTTTCGAACCCGAGCCTCCTGTGTTATCGGCTGTCACTTAGAAAAGCCTACTGATAACTACAGTCTGGTTTTAACAACTTATTTCACATTGTGATCCTTGTAATCCCGAATTCCCTTGGTAAGCTACAGGTCAGAGTACATGGCTGGTTAGACATGTACGCTGGAGAATATGCATAAATGGTTCTTCTTGAATGAAAAGACCTCCGACTGAATTGTTGTGTGTAAAGAGGCTGTTTACTGTCTGATCTGTGGCTGAAAAGCGGAAACTGGATCCCAAGAAGAAAACGTGCAGCCTTAAACAGGAGGCCCAGGTAAGGAGTGTTTGCCTTTTTGTCTCTATTGTAGATCAGGGACCAGACTACATTCTGTTTCTGTTAACAGTAGTGATATCGGGTCGAAGACCTACCCACATACTGTTAAATCTGAACATAGGTCAGGGGAACACACAGCAGAGTAAATAGTGATTGTAGACACTACAGTGGATACAGGGAAGGAGACACCACGTGGTATGACAGAAGGGTACGTAGCAGTCGTGTAGAGGATATGGGAGATTATTGAAGCAACAGATCATGTGATCCGCGTTTGACGGGTGACGTGAAGAATATGCAATCGCAGAGAGCACATAATGTGAGTTACGCAGCAAAATGGGGTAATAAATATGACATTGATGGTATATTACGCAAAATATCGTTACTGAAACATTGTAATCCCTGAAAATTTGATGCATATGTTCCAGGGTAAACACCTGTTCCACCCTGAGAGGGATAGTCCCTCTTTGGCCAGCCGTGTCCTGTAAACAAACCGAACAAATGGCAAATGTCCTGATATCTCAGGACAAACATTTCCCAGATATATATCAAAATGGTAGCATAAAACAGTAAATTTGTATGTGGAACAGCAAAATATAATAATAAACAGAATAAGCAACTGAAATGCTACAACAATTGGTCGCTCTCCTGGCAAAGCGTGAATTCCTGTCCTATGTACTGGCCGTGGGTATGCATTTTCCAGGCAAATTACACGTTCCGAACACTAATGTCCCACATTGTGCATTGGAAAAGGTGGCAGCCCTAAGATGTGCAGGCGACAAAACAGCGACAATTGGGTATCCGTCATGCACATCGGTGGACTGAGGTAGTGTACCGAAGGGAACAGAACACTACAAATGGCTAAGCATCATACGTACACAGAGAAGATCATAATACAGTAGTACCGATAGCCCCCCCCCCCAACCCCCTACCACCTCCGATACCACATCCAGGATATTAAGCGGGAGGGCAGGCTAGTCCCCACACGTTATCCTGTGGCAACAGAGGTAGCACAACGAACAAATGTAATAGAAGCTATTGAAACCACATCCCGAACACGTAACATACCTAGGGACACCCGAGTAAGAACACAGTACTAAAACAGAGTGAGGATATCTGTCAATTAATTGAAGTACCGAACCCTCATGCAGGACAGGAAGGCCAGGACCCAACCCCCATAGCGTATAGACCGTGGACACCAGAAGATATCTGTAAAGTCATAGAGGCAATTCCCCATCCACAAAGTAATCGCTATTCACCATGCAATACCCCTGTATCTCCTGATCGGAAACCAAAACGGGAATGGCGGATGGTACAGTATGTACAAGCTGTAAATCATGTAAGAATACTTAGGGTAGCGTTGGTGCCAGACCCACACACTATATTCAATGCTATGAACATGCCACAGAAGTATCTTACCGTGGTACATATAAGCTATGCTTACTTTGCAATACCTATACATCCACATAGTCCGTATTGCTTTGCATGTACAGTCAGGGTGACAGATACAGCCATACCCGGCTATGGCGGGGCTACTGTGAAAGTACAACGATATTCTCACAGGGGATGGCTAGCTACATTCCGGTGTGAACTCCACCCGGGGCCAGTCAAGTTCTACTTTATTTGGATGATATTCTGCTTGCGGCCCCTACCCAGCAGCAATGTATGGAAGATACAATAGCATTATTGAGATAATCAGCAGAACAGGGACATAAAGTAAGCAAGCATAAATTCCAACTACAGAGAATACAGGTCAATTACCTGGCATATCTGGTATCCAAGTAGGGTAGAACATCACATGACGATAGGAAGGTAGCAATATAATAAGCACCCAAGCCAACTAACAAGAAGGGAATGATGTCCTGTCTGGGCCGACTAACACTTGTTAAATCTGGATACCAAACAATGCTGTGGAATCCGCTGTATTGTTTGCCTTAACCTTTAATACACCTATGGCAGCACAACACATAGTACACGGATTACAGTAGCAGAAACAGCGTTCTGCAGACTAGAATGATTGATAGCCTCAACAGCTGTAGTAGGTCTCGTGAATAATCATAACACATGTTGTCAGACCGTAGATTGTAAGCGGAGATATATGGCGTCAGTCTTGATGCAACAGCAGGGAAGTAAGCAACGCTAAATAGCTGACTACTCATTGCAGTTGGACACTGTGGCATGGTCAGTGCCACATTGTGTACAGGCAGTTGTTGTAGCACCCATGGCAGTACAGGCCCGGCCGTAATGTTACTAGACCACCCTCTCACTGTGAGAATGTCTCATGCAGTTGCGATCAGTCTGCTGCAAGAGAAGATAGCATTCCTGACCCGTGCTAGACATTTGTCATGTTTGACCATACCACTGAGTCAACCTCACATGGTGATTGAACGTTGTACAACATGAAACCTATCAACGTCACGTCCGACACCTGTGTATGGCACACCACACAGTTGCCTATACGAAATGGATTAAATAACTACACACAGACATGATATCACTGATATACCCTTAGATGATGCAGAGGTGACAGTTAATGTGTACGGATCATGTAGACAGAGTCCTACAGGAACGAATGAAGTAGTTTATGCAGTAGTTATTGATAATGACATTGTAGACGGCCAAACCCTGCAGCATAACGTGTCTGCACAAGCAGCAGAATAGATAGCTTTAACACGTGCTTGTACTGTAGCGGAAAACTGATGTGTGGACATATGTCCCGATAGTCATTCTGTTGTCTGTGCAGTGCATGTTTATGAGCAGCAGTGGAAGAATAGGGGAATGATAACATCCACGGTAAACCGATTAATCATGCGCATGAACTTGAATGCATTAGACTACATGCAGTTACCCACTGAAGTAGGTAATTGTAAATGTGCAGGGCATAGAAAGCAACAGGATAACAGTAGGAAAGGTGAGGCATGAGCTCATGCACCTGCAAAACAAGCAGCGTCACAGTTGGAAAGTGTCTGTGTGAATGAGGAATGACAAACCTCAGACAGTTTAGATGTAGAAACTGTACAAACAATGCAAACAGCAACTACGAAAGCAGAAAAGCCGACGTGGTTATGACGAGGAGCAATCCTTGAACACGGACTGCACATATCCACAGTGAGAAAGCCAATATTAACGTCTAATATATTCAGATATGCGGCTTTGTGGAGCCATGGGTAGAGACATGTCTCAACAGGTTGGATGGTACATTTGGTTAACAGAATACCCCTAACATACGGAATTATGAACCACATACAAACCTCATGAGCAGCGTGTCACGTTTGCCGTAGATATCATGCACAGGGAGTATTTAAACCGAAGGGAGTGAGTTTACCTACACCACCATAACCGTTCCGTACTATTTGTATGGAGTTCATACATCTGCATAAATGTGAAGGGAACAAATACTGTTTAGCGATTACACATATATATAATCAAAATGGGTAGAAGCATTCCCAACCATTAATCCGGATGCAGCAGCAGTGGCAAAGGTGCCAGTAAAATAAAGTATCCCTAGATCTGGCATGCTGTAAAGAAGCTACAGTGACAATAGAACACATGTAGTTAACCAGACAATCACGCTACCTGGGGATTACTTATTACCATGAATGTCAATTGCATGTACAACCCACACTCAGCACGACTGCTGGCGCCGTAGAATGGGATCCTGAGAAATAAGTAGAGGAGTTTGGTGGGTGACATCCAGATGAGTTACATGAGCTGTCTACCTCTAGCATTGCTGAGCATGACAACAGTTCCAAATGTAAAGTGCTGCACCCACTTCGAAGTAGTATGTGGAATGGCATAACATGTGCCAGAGTGGAAAGCTGTCATGCCTGCAGAGCCGGAGGTCGATGACTCAGTAGTAGGTGACATGAGAGGATTGTTAACTAGTAACACTGTTCTTCAGTTAAAGTCTGTTACAGATAAGAGCAAACGAAGACGGAAGCATAGCTGACACCAGTATCCTGTGTGTATGTCACTGTTATCCAAAGAACATTATTGCCAAGTGGACAGTGCGAATGTCTGTACCGGGTACTGTTGGCAACGCCTACCGCAGTAAAGTTTGCAGAGAGGTCGTCCTGGGTCCACCTCACATTTCTCAAACTGGTAAAGGATATCAAGTCTGATTGACATCTTGTAGCTGATATACCAAAGAGCCTGAATCACCCAGCGAAGACTGTATAACAATACAAAGTAACCCCAAAGACATTTATGTTTGCTGTCCTAATGATTATACACCTATTAACCATGTTTGTGTTTACGTTACAATTTCCGGGACCTTACCTGCATATAACTACATGGATACAAATACTGATACGTGATGAACTGGCCACAGAGTGTCTTCCACACTTCAACAGATACCTAGGCATGATGCGTGTGCATATAGAGACTAGGAACACATTAAATTGCTGTGTTTGTACTGCCATACCTACATCATATGGAGGACTTCCGATGCATGTTGTCCCCTTGGGGATAGATTGAGACTTGTGAATATCTACACTTTGATACAGGTTCTGTGAGATCACAGGACAACGTGGCAATGTACTTACCTGTTACACAAAAAGGAATTGTATGTTATCATAAACATGATACAGTTTCAGTTGGTGGGAGTATTTGTAACATAACTGTGTCTTACGAATGTCATATAACAGCCAAAGATCACAGTACTACTTGTAGCACCATTCCTAATTTGTATTGAAACATCATGAGAACAATGTTGAAGGATGTGCAGAAACATCCTGAATTGTATAAACAGTCCTCTGTTAGAGACAGGAATTTGTTACATGCAGAGGTAACCCGCATCAGTATTAAAGTAGAATATTGTTATGTTGTTTGTGGGAAATAAGCATATCAATGGTTACCTGGGAATTGGTCCGGCAGTTGTTATTTGGGTTATCTGGCTCCAGTCACATGACATACTGTACAATTGCCTGTGGGTGCGAAACGAACTATAACACATATAGCTCGAAGAACTGGGAACACAGTCGAGAAACCTACTAATCCAGTGGGTGAAATGGAAGCTGTTCTGACATGTCAGTCTTCTGCAAGAGATAAAGGAATATCGATTCATATGGACTTGAGTGACAGCGTCACAACCTGGCCTGGAACACCCCCAGCTTCTGGAGTAGTGAAATCAATCAGGGAACAGAGGAAGTTATCAAAACCTGTCGGAGGAAGGATGAATGTGACTTCCCGCTCCTGAACATGTGACTGATGAACTGGATGCAATGAGAACTGTTGTGTCACAAAATGTAATAGTGCACGACTGCACCGTGGCACTGAGAATTGCGTCTTGGCGCTTACTGAAGAAGATCGCTGTGTCCAACTACCACATGAAGAGACCAAAAGCAACGCCCACCTACAGGTAATATAGCAGGTGTCATCCATGGCGGAACCAGGCCCAAACCCACTGCCGAACCATTTCCACAAACCATTGGGTGGATGGGGTCAGTCATACTGAATATCATGATTGCCATTTGTGTTGTTCTGCTCATATTGGGAGCATGTGTCTAGTGCGGGATACTGTGCATGTAAGTATTAGTCAGGGACTCTGGCGACATACCTGTACCCGAGACCATGTATCAAGACCTGTAGTGGTATTTGTCAATAGAAAATGCAATCCTACTTGCAATGTACATCAAATTACTTGCCTAGTTAAGCGTTCCACAGAGGAAGACGCTAGGGAATGAAATAATGTTGTATATGTTTCTGGATAGAGTAGAAGCAATCAAAGGAGGGAGAATGTTAGCAAAATACATATTTAAACATAGATATGACGTGCAACTTTAGAAGCAAATAGTGTATAATGCATATTATTCTACCTGACAATATAGCAGTACAGCTTCTCATGCATGTAATTGCTTGTAGTGTAGCTGCAGTGTGATTGAACCCTAACCCTAGCAGTAACCAGTGCAGCAGGTGTATGTCAGTCAGCATTACTCATCTGCTCGGTTACAGAATAATACATGTATGTACAGGTATATCTGTCATCCTTCCACTGAGGAGGATAGGCTTGTGAGCTGTAACACAGAGTACAGCTGCTCAGCAGAGAGACACAGGAACCTAGTAGGACACGGAGTGAGGACTGGATATGAACAGTGTTGGAACCGTGACAGAGCAGAATTTACCAAAGTACAGTCTAACTGAATATGTGGCTCGCAAGGTTGGGCTATCCTCATGGGAAAACATGTAATAAGCATTACCTGAGCACTGTTGTAGGAATACAATGTTCTGTACTCTAGCAATGTAAATGCCTTGTGACTGACCACATCATTAATGTGTGCAAAAGATGATAGTATACAGAATGCTCATACAGATGTAACATGTATAGAGTTGAACAAATGTCTAACCTTTTACTGCATACTCCTTTGCCTCCTGCTGCACAGTAGTAAAATGTTATTAATCCCAGCTTCCTGTGTTAATGAGTGTCATTTTGAAAATACGAATGAGTGTTACAGTTTGATTTAAAAGACTTAATTGACAGATGTTTACGTTCTAGCATGGGAATAGGTCAAGCCAAACATCACAATGTCCATGTGTACCACATACACACAGCCAGTAACACGCAGTAGTAGTGCATGAAGGCATACACGACTGTGGGAATAGTACAGGACATATGGCACGTGCCAAGTGCAGATGCATGACACAAACCCCAGGATGGGTGTCCCTGCAAAGAGGAACATGTGCCAACTACACCTCCCACAGATGTACTGGGATGTTAAACACATGGCAAACACACAGACACACTACTGTCCAACACATGACTGCAACGGAGCCTGGTCAAACACCAACATGAAGCATGCACAAACAGGGACTTGAGTAATGTTTGCCTTAACATCCCATAGGCCAAAGAAGAATAGAATGGACATATGCATGTAATGCTGTGAAGGATGTGTGGTAGTCCTCAGTATCACAGTGTTAGGGACACAGATACACTGTCATCAACTGTGACGTATGTGCAACGTACACAGCATACCTGCATGTAATACAGAGGACAATCATGTGCCACAGAAATATACAGTGGCGAAAGAGTATAGTGGATAGACAATTGTACATGTGACAAACTATGAATATAGGTTCACACATCCATAGGTACAGGGTAGGCCATCGTCCCAGGCCCAGCCATAATACTACACCATAGTTAGGATGACTTTGCCAACCTTCTGTGCTTCAGATGAAATACCCATGATATTGCTGTATCTCCGTCAAGCAGTGATAATGATGTAATCCCTGGCCTATACCTGCAATTCTCCATCCAATGGACAACATAGCTGCGAACAAGGCTAGGAAGGATGTCTGTCTCACATGTACTGTGATGTAGATCCACAGCATAATGAGTGTCTGGGTGATATATGTGTCACCCAAACACATCCCATTAATGACCGTGACAAGGTAAATGTCACCTGCCCTAGTGATTCTGAGGGATGCGGATACAGTAGGTGAAGCATACACATGACATATGGGTTGACATGGCCTCGTATGTCAGGCACAGGTCAACACTAAACAGCAGGTATGTGACGTGATGTGGCAGAGGTCCTACATGTGGGGCAGCATTACACAAAATGGTGTCATCCTGCATCTGTACAACAATCAACCTATGTGGGCTTCCCAGCTGCTGTAGGTGTATGGTCAGATACAGTCTGAATGGGGCAATGTAGTAGATCATAGGTGTAACACGTAATGGGTACAAGGAGACAATGACCTAGCCTGATGTAGATGTGAATCCCTGCACCAACAGGTGGGCAATGTAGAAGACCCACACAACCACGATAGCAACGTGTGTGTGGAATGAATGGTGACCGTCAAACACTGTCCCCTGATTCCTGGTAATCACCCCTGTGCTGAGTGGACAGCCACCTATATGCTGGACAGGGGTGACCTAGTAGTTCTCCACAGGTATGATGTTGCATGACGTTGCATTTAGCTGTGGGACATGTCCCTGACAGCAGATATGCATACCTGGGAGGCCCCTTTGAAGGATATCTGTGTCAGATGTCTGTCCCACTATGGCACCTGTTTTGCAGTCATCTACAAACACTGTTGCCCATAGCACCCTGTGTGTGCCTGTACCGTGAAAATGTAGGTGTATGACAGGAGTGCAGACATGGAAGGGCCCCATGGGACACCACTTGTGACAGGCAGTAGGTCTGATATGCTGCCAGCAACTATGACCGTGTGGGTTGTGTCACATAGACAGTTTACAACACATTCTGTGATGTGCGTGTTCACATCCCAGCCAATGGGTTTATCAACGATACCTGAGGGGGGTAATGTGATGAAGGGCTTTGCCAGGTCGAGGGAGGCTGTATGGACTGCAACACCCCCATCAGTGGCCTCGGCGACTGTCCCGAAAATGTCAACCATGCGTTAAAGGCATGAACCGCTCCTGAACAAGACAAACCGTGTGTGAGGCAAAGTATGTATGTCCCCTATGCAGTCATGTACGAGCCACAGTATGATCCCTCCCCATGTCTTTGCAGATAGGTCTCCTCAGGGTAATGGGACAGTAATAACCAGCCTCAGTGGAGGTATTGGCCTTGTGACGTGGGACTACAGTTGCCATGTGACACAACCTGGGTACCCTACCTGAGGTGAGGCTACAAAGAAATTGCTGTCCTAACTGTGGGTCCAATTCATAACTGAGATAGTGGAGTACACAGCGGGGTCACCAGCTGGTCTCATGGATGCTATGTCCACTACCCTGGAGAGAGCATGTCCCACCTGTGTGTCACAGAACATTTGGTGACCACAAACCACTGGTACACACATCTCCTCATGTGTGGGGGAGGGTGTGGAGATGTCCTCACTGGACTTGTCAGCCTGTATGTTGGCAATGTGTGTATGTTGAGTAAACCCCACCTCTATGTGAACCCAGTCAGAGCATATGTGGGAGTGAGCTCCCAGGTGTCGAGCATAGCAACTGAAGGTGGTATGATTGTTAGCCAGGTCCATGTAGGTATATCTGTGGAATGTGCCCTGGACTATTTCATGACAGTGTGTAAGTCTACACATATGATGACCAAGGGTGTCATACCTCACAAGGTGTCTGCTCCACCTTGTAGTAGCCACCTCCTCGTGTTGTACATTTTGTGTATGGCTGGGGTACACCACACTGGATGCTTGGCATTGGTACAGTGAACCACAGTTGGGTAAGTGAATGACTGGCTCATGCAGTCCTGTAGGTACTGGTAGATGGCAAATGTGATTGATGCAGTGGCTGCCGTACCATCGACCACTGGCTCAGGGTCCTTAAAGGAGACCACAGTAGTGCGCAGAATTGTGTAGTCTGCCTCTGAGCAAGCAATGTGTATGGTAACTGGCAACACTCACAGCAACGGATGCCAAAAGCAGAAGCCAATGTCCAAATAACATAGATCAACTTCTGCATGACAATATGTGTTATCATACATGTATTGACATGTGTCTGCTAATTACAATTGGAAATGGCCGGTAAGACTGGCCTAAAGTTCCCGTGATGTACACAGTCTGGGGGTGTAGTTCCGATAATAAAGTGGCAATACCTCCCAATCGTGACCTCTGGGTATGGTATGAAAGTGTTAACCTGCAACATTGGATGTATAGCATTGGTTTCTGGTGTCGGAAGACATGGTTCCTGTAGCACAACACAGTATGGGTAGTCAAGCACACATCCGCGATTGCTGAACACACAGCATCAGTGAAACCCACTGCTCACAAGGACACAGTCCGACAAGCTCTACACTTTAAATATGCACAGTGGTGTCCATTGTCGGACCCAGAAATTGACATCACACCAGATTCACGTCTTCTTTCAATACATACCTGAACCCATTGTCGTCACAGGTACACATATGCACTGCAAGCGTGTTCAATGTTGATGATAGCTGTCCATGTAATGCAGCACAGATGCACAGAAATACCCAGGGTACCGGGTCCATAGAACTGCGTACACATCACAGTCCTGCACACATGAAGGATGTGTAATGGGTACTGTCGATTGTTGCAGTCAAGGGATTCTGGGTATGTAGACTCTGGGCCGGTGTTGCTCGCAGCCAATCCTTTGTCCGCCCGTGGGAGGATGTGTGTGTAGCACCTGCCATACTATCCGCTAATGATGCAAACCATCCACTGGAGAATGCTAAATGCAGGTGTGAAATGTGTACAGCCCTATACTAGTGTCCAGTAGGCAATTGTCATGGATGGACAACCGTATGCCCAAGATGCCACCCACAACCGCAAACCGGGTAAATTACACAGCTGCGGTAAGGCATAACACAGGAAATACACATAGGGACTGCAGTTGACATTCCACATACAAAGTCGGACCGCTGTGCCAACACCGGCGTACACAGCACTCAATCTGCCAGCAACAGACTGAGGAGCACCTGCTACCATACAGCGGAACAGATGTGCGACCTGTGGAACACATACTAATGGCACACACAAGACGTCACGTAGGATATGTAAACTATGGCATTCCCACCTATGAAGACAACATGGTTAAATGAATACATAGGTAATCAACATGTTCCGGTGGTGTTATATTGGAAATACAGTGACGGATATGTCCCATTGGGATGTCTGCGGTTTATATGAAGCAGTTGCTAACCAGCATCTTTGGATGTATGTCATTTGTCCACAGTACTAGATCACCTGGTTATGTAGCACCATGTGGAATGGGTAGTCCAACAGACATCCGCGATTGCTGAACACACAGTATCAGTGAAACCCACTGCTCACAAGGACACAGTCCGACAAGCTCTAAACTTTACATATGCACAGTGGTGTCCATTGTAGGACCCAAAAATTTGTCTAAAGACAGGAATGCCGCCTTCTTTCAACACTTAACTGAACTCATTGTCATCACAGGTACACATATGCACCGCAAGCGTGTTTAATGTTGCTGATAGCTGTCCATGTAATGCAGCACAGATGCACAGAAATACCCAGGGTACCGGGTCCATAGAACTGCGTCCACATCACAGTCCCGCACATGACGGATGTGTAATGGGTACTGTCAATTGTTGCAGTCAAGGGATTCTGGGTATGTAGACTCTGTGCTCGGTGTTGTTTCGCAGGCAATCCTTTCTCCCGCCCCGTGGGAGGGATGTGCGTAGCACCTGCCTTACTCTCCGCTAATAATGCAAACCATACTCCGGAGAATGCTAAATGTAGGTGTGGAATGTGTACAGCCCTATACTAGTGTCCAGTAGGCAATTGTCATGGATGGACACCCGTATGGCCAGGATGGCACCCACAACTGCAAACCCGGGTAAATGACATAGCCGCTGTAAGGCATAACACAGGAAATACACATAGGGACTACAGTTGACATTCCACATACAAAGCCGGACCGTCGTGCCAACACCGGCGTACACAGCACTCAATCTGCCAGCAACAGACTGAGGAGCACCTGCTACCGTACAGCGGAACAGATGTGCGACCTGTGGAACACATACTAATGGCACACACACAACGTCAAGTAGGATATGTAAACTATGGCATTCCCACCTATGAAGACAACATGGTTAAATGAATACATAGGTAATCAACATGTTCCGGTGGTGTTATATTGGAAATACAGTGACGGATATGTCCCATTGGGACGTCTGCGGTTTATATGGAGCAGTTGCTAACCAGCATCTTTGGATGTATGTCATTTGTCCACAGTACTAAATCACCTGGTTATGTAGCACCATGTGGAATGGGTGGTCAAACAGACATCCGCGATTCCTGAACACACAGTATCAGTGAAACCCAGTGCTCACAAGGACACAGTCCGACAAGCTCTACACTTTACATATGCACAGTGGTGTCCATTGTAGGACCCAAAAATTTGTCTAAAGACAGGAATGCCGCCTTATTTAATCAACTAACTGAACTCATTGTAGTCACAGGTACACATATGCACCGCAAGCGTGTTTAATGTTGCTGATAGCTGTCCATGTAATGCAGCACAGATGCACAGAAATACCCAGGGTACCGGGTCCATAGAACTGCGTCCACATCACAGTCCCGCACACATGACGGATGTGTAATGGGTACTGTCAATTGTTGCAGTCAAGGGATTCTGGGTATGTAGACTCTATGCTCGGTGTTGTTTCTCAGGCAATCCTTTCTCCCGCCCCGTGGGAGGGATGTGTGCGTAGCACCTGCCTTACTCTCCGCTAATAATGCAAACCATACACCGGAGAATGCTAAATGTAGGTGTGGAATGTGTATAGCCCTATACTAGTGTCCAGTAGGCAATTGTCATGGATGGACACCCGTATGGCCAGGATGGCACCCACAACTGCAAACCCGGGTAAATGACATAGCCGCGGTAAGGCATAACACAGGAAATACACATAGGGACTACAGTTGACATTCCACATACAAAGCTGGACCGTCGTGCCAACACCGGCGTACACAGCACTCAATCTGCCAGCAACAGACTGAGGAGCACCCGCTACCGTACAGCGGAACAGATGTGCGACCTGTGGAACACATACTAATGGCACACACAACGTCACGTAGGATATGTAAACTATGGCATTCCCACCTACGAAGACAACATGGTTAAATGAATACATAGGTAATCAACATGTTCCGGTGGTGTTATATTGGAAATACAGTGACGGATATGTCCCAGTGGGATGTCTGAGGTTTATATGAAGCAGTTGCTAACCAGCATCTTTGGATGTATGTCATTTGTTCACAGTACTAAATCACCTGGTTATGTAGCACCATGTGGAATGGGTAGTCAAACAGACATCCGCGATTGGGGAACATACACCAGCAGTGAAAAGCACTGGGCAGGTGGACACAGTCCAGCAACATCTAACTTGACATATGCACATCGGTGTCCATTGTAGGACCCAAAATTCTGTTCAGAGAATGCCTGCTAGCTTCCTGCATTACTCACGTGATCTCATTGTCGTCACCACGTCACAGGTACACATATGCACGCAAGCGTGTTAAATGTTGATGATAGCTGTCCATGAAATGCAGCACACATGCACAGAAATACCCAGGGTATCGGGTCCATTCAGCTGCGTCCACATCACAGTCCCGCACACATGAAGGATGTGTAATGGGTACTGTCCACTGTTGCAGTCAAGGGAGTCTGGGTATGTAGAATCTGGCCTCGGTGTTGTTTCGCAGGCAATCCTTTGTCCTGCCCCGTGGGAGGGCGTGTCATAACACATCGTCACTCTCCGCTAATAATGCAAACCATACTCCGGAGAATGCAAAATGCAGGTGTGAAATGTGTACAGCCCTATACCAGTGTACAGTAGGCAATTCACATGGATGGACAAGCGTATGACTAAGATGGCACCCATAACTGCAAACCCGGTGGAATTACACTGCCGTAGTAAGGCATTACACAAGTAATACACATAGGGACTACAGTTGACATTCCCCATACAACAAACACAGACAACCAGCCGATGAAGTCCAAAGCAAAGACGAGGTACTGTAGGGACCGTCAGTGACCACTCAGAGCACACCAAGAATTAAACGCAGTCACCATAGTCTATTGGAGCCCACTTCATCTGCTTCATAAGCAGACTTATTCAGAATACATACAATGCAGTCCAACCTACTACATTTAAAAGCATTAATTGGTCAGTACATTAGATGTGCTAGGTACTAATTACATGCCTTAAAGGCAGACAAGCGAACAAACCTTACTTGGGTTACAGATCCCACACAGTGAGGACATCAGACATTGCTTCGAAAGGTACAGTCTTCATCGGAAAATAGAAATATATGTACATATATGAAAGATGAACCAACATAAAATGTTTTCCAAATGTCTGACTGTGTGAGATACATATATATGTCCTACGGATTGTGCCAATATATTAACAGAACTGCAGACACCTAGTAATATAAATGAACCATAATATATACACATAAACCGTATGATTATGACTACTGTGAAATAGACCAACGAAATGTAAAGATTCACAATGTGCTAATGTAAATATTCATTTAGAAGGTTACTTAAATAAATCAATTCAGACATCCATGTCTAAATACTAACACAAGGCCAGCGAGGTGCTTGCCCTCACATGTACTGGGATGTTGTTCCACAGCATAGTGAGTGTGTGGGTGATGAATCTGTCCCAACAACACGTTCGATTAATGACAGTGTCTAGGTGTACGTCAGCTGCCCTTGTGGTTCTGAGGGATCTAACCTATTTACGTGAAGCATAGTCATCAGATCTGGGTTCGACATAGCCTTGTATGCCAGGCACGGGTCACCTCTGGGCAAGTGGTATGCAACTGTATACAGCTGGAATTCTTTCAGTCGGTCAGTATAACACATATACCTGAGACCCTGCATCTGTTTGTCGATGAACTGTTGGTGCCTTTCCAGCTGCTGCAGGTGTTGGGTCAGATACATTCTGAACGGGGCATTGTACCCAATCATAGGTCTATTGAGTGATGAGTACAAGGGGACAATGACCTCCCCTGATCTAGATGTGAATCCCTTCATGATGATGTGGGCAATGTGGAAGGTCTACCTAACTATGTTAGCAACATGTGTGTCTAACGAACGGTTAACAACAACACGTGTCCCCAGATCACTGGTAACCCCCTCTGTGCTCAGTGGATTGCCACCTATATGGTAGCTCTGGGTAACCTTGTTCTTCCCGAAGGGTATGCCTATGCATTTCCTGGCATTTAGCTGTAGGACATGTCTCTGGTACCACTTATCCACATCTGTGAGGCACTCCTGAAGGATATCTGTGTCAGATGTGTGTCTGACTTTGGCACCCGGTTTGCAGTCATCTGCAAACATTGTCACCCATAACCCCCCTGTGTATGCGTGTACATTGGAAACGTAGATGCTGGAAATAGTGGACCCAGGACTGAGCCCCATGGGACACCACCTGTGACTGGCTGTGAGTATGACATGGTGCCAGCAACTATGGCCATGTGTGTTCTGTGACTTAGCCAGTTTGCAACCCATATGGCGATGTATGGATTTACATTCAAGATGACGGGTTTATCAATTATACCCGAGGGGGGTATTGTGTCGAAGGCCTCTGCTGGGTTGAGGTAGGCTGTATGGACTGCTTTACCCTCAGCAATGGCCTTGGTGACTGATTCTACAAAGTGAAACACGTGTAAAGGGCATGATCTGACTCTGACCAAGCTAAACTGGGTTGTATCCAAAGTATGCGAGTCCCCTATGTCTTTATCTATGTGTCCCATTATGATCCATCTCCATGGCTTTGCAGATAAGGCTTGTCAAACTAATGGTATGGTAATAACCAGGGTCAGTGGAGGCACCATCTATGTGGAGTGTGACTACAGTCGCCCTGTGCTACTACTCAGGTACGTATCCTGAGGTGAGGCTAACAGCTGTCCTAAGTGTGGGTCAAATTCCCCATAGAGTTCCTGGAGTACACAGCTGGGACACCATGTGGACCCATGGATGCTGTGTTGACTGCCTTGGGGCTGGATGTGGGTAATGCTGGACATACCCACGGCAGACGTGGCACGTTCCCGAGTCCGATGCCCAAGGGACCACACACATAGCCGGCCTTAGGCATAGGCCAAGTAGGTAGCCGTCTAGGGTGTTGCTCTACTCGGGGCACCTTTCCAGACTCTATTTGGTGTAGGTAGACCAGGAGGGGGGTAGCGGGTGATGTATCGGTGGCAACTTCTGCCTAGGTCACCACTTAACCTAAGGCCACTCTTCCTGTGGGTAATACAGCAGTACCCACACCCAAACGCGGGTCATTGCTAGGGTCATTGCTAGTATGGCATATCATCTATGTCAGGAAACCATATATCCCCAGACATAATGGCACAGCATAATGCCTGTTCGCCGCCCAAAGGCAGACATACGTCACCTGCGGTGCGGACGTACTGCGCGAGATGTCCGTTAACAATGTCGACATTGTCTCGCTTTGTGAAACAAACTCCACATAGACATTCAATAATAGACAGCGACGGACAACCCGATGTCCTCGTGGCTGAGCTGTTCAACCTGTTCCGCCATGTTAAATGTGTGTAGCACAGCGGAACCGGGCCAAACAAAGCAACGGACATGTCTGTGGCTCAGTGAAAGTCGTCACGCAATGGTAAACCCTTGTAATATTGCGACACAGGCCATACATACGGAGTGTTAGTAATGGAAATTGGTCAGTTCGACCAGACCGTGTGCAATTAGTATAACAAGATCTACAACGGGTACACCGTCCATTCGGCGCACACGGTTACGAATAATTGGGGGGGGGCCGTGACATGGTACCATGGACACGGACAAAACGTGCCCATGTGACTCATCTAACATTCGTACAGGGTCAGGGCAGTCCCGTACAGTGGGCGGACAAGACCAAACCCAAAGCACCACAGCAACACCCTGACAACCGAAGGCCTGTATGCGTATGGGATATAAGCAGCTGTCATCTGAACAGCCCTGCGGTGACGACATATGCATCCTGGGCCATGAGCGAGGGGGAATTAGGAATGTTCAACATGCAGTACCGCACCTTTCCCAGCTGGAGAATGGATGCCTGTGACGTGCGTGTGTGCGGGGGGGGGATATGTAAATGTACATAGGTACCATGGGTATGCATATTAATGACAACGAACAGCTAACGTGCACTGGTCACAGTAACCGTCAAACGTGAATGCAGTCACGTTTGAATTACGACTATAGAACATATAGATGTGCACGTGTACGTAAAGCGTCCATGCTGCAAAGACTGTTACATATATAAAGCTGTAAGTGCTTTCTGCACACGTCCGTCAACCGGATCAGACATATGTTACCGGAATAGTCACAAGTAACGCAAAACACGTAACCACACAGACACTGTAAACATATATAAACGGACTACGGATATGCATGTGCGCCTGCGCGTAACCCACAATCCGGACATGCGAGTGTGCGTGTGCGTGTGTGATCCAGTGGAACCAGGGATGGTTACGGATGTCTCCTCCACACATTTACATTCATAATTGTAAAATATGTGCTTAAATAGTACTTATTGATTCCATGCTTTGTTATCGTAATGCTACTATTATACACATTGATATCCAATATCCTGATCAACACACTACATTCTAAGGTGCACTCACAACAATTATCAACTATGTGTCAGGATACTGATTGTATTTACCAATATTGTATATATATTAACACATTGTTGCCGTATTATTGTTTCCATGAAGTAAGGCATGCAACACTGATATGTATATGTCACGTTATAACCAAGACTTGGAGCACTGTCCACCTAACTATGAGCAGGTTTATTGATTATTTCGCTTTAAACCGACTCTGAAGGAAGTGTATAAGGGACGGCTATGTCATGCATTCCGTACTCCGACGATGCCCCATGTTAGTAGGTGAAAGAGCTCAGTATCCTTTCACTGTGGAGTCTATCGTATTTGACAGTGTCTGTTTTTGCCGATATATGTTCCATAATGTCGTTTATGACGATGGGCAGGACGCAAGGTTTGCTGTATTTCCGCATACTGGCACGTGGATATAGATAGGCCATGTCATACAAACGATGGGTAGTCAAGCAGACATCCATGATTGGGGAACATACAGCGGCAGTCAATACCACTGGCCAGATGGTGACAGTCCAACACGTTCTACACTTTACAAATGCACATCGGTGTCCATTGTAGGACTCCAAAAATTACGGCGTTTGCTCCGTTATCCATTGGGATCAGCCAATCAGAGTACTAACCGTGAGTACGGCACAGCTAGACATATGCACCACCAGCGTGTTTAAGGTTGATGATACCTGCCCATGACATGCAGGACATATGAACAGAGGTCCCCAGACTGCCGTGTCCATACATGTGCGTCCATATACCAGTTCCGCACACATGAAGGATGTGTCATGCGTACCGTGGGGGGTTGCAGCCATGGTATCCTGGGTATGCAAAATGGGGCTCGGTGTTGTTTGGCAGATAATCCGTTGTCCCGCCCCGTGGGAGGGCTGCGGGTACAGGACGTGCCTTAGTCCCCAGTAAGGATGCAAAGCATCCATTGGGTAATGCTAAAGGCAGGTGTGAAATGTGTTCAGCCCTACATCAGTGTCCAGTAGGCATTTCCCAAGGATGGACAAACGTACGGACAAGATGGCACCCATAATAGCAAACCTGGTGGAATCACACAGCCGTAGTAAGGCATGACACAGGACATACAGATGGAAACAACAGTAGATACACCCCGTAGACATCCATCCTGCCGTGCGAATCCCAGCGTACACAGCAGCCAAGGTGCTATCAAGTATGTGGGGATCACCCGCTTCCACTCTGCGGAACATACGTGCGACCTGTGGAACACATATTAATGGCACACCAACAACGTCAACTAGGAAGGTCATACTATCGTTAAGATATGGCGTTCCTACACATAAACAACATACTGTCATGAATAAATAGGTTCTACATGTACCGGCTGTGTTATAATGACAATACAGTGGCGGATAGTTCACAATGGTACCTCTGAGGATTATCTAAAGCAGTTGCCAACCTGCAGTACTACAGTAACACCATATGGGTAAATTGTGGAAGGACACGGGTTCCGTAGCACTACATAATATGGGTAGGCGGACAGACATCCGGGACTGGGGAACATACGGCGGCAGTCAAACCCACTGGCCGAATGGACACAGTCCAACATGTTCTAAACTTTACATATGCACATCGGTGTCCATTGCAGGACCCAAAAATTACTCCTTAAGTAAGTGTGGGCAACATAGTGTGAACCGGAAGAGGTGACAGCTGTGACTACGGCACAGGTAGATATATGCACCACAAGCGTCTTCAAGGGTGATGACAGCCATCCATGAAATGCAGGACATATGAATAGAACTCCCCAGGCTGCTGCGTCCATACACGTACGTTCACATCCCATTTCCGCACACATGAAGGGTGTGCAAGGGGTACTGTCGAGGGTTGCAGACATGGGATCGTGGGTATGCAAAAATGGGTGTCGGTGTGGATTGGCAGATGATTCGTTGTCCCGCCCCGTGTGCGGGACGTGTCCATGGCATATGCGTTACTCCGCAATACTAATACCGATCATCCACCGGAAATGGAGAATGCAGCTGTGAAATGTTGACAGCCCGATACTAGTGTCCAGTAGGCAGTTCCCATGGATGGACAACCGTACGGCCAAGATGGCACCCATAGCTGCAAACCTGGGGGAATCCCACAGCTGTTGCAAGGCATAACCCAGGGAATACAGATAGGGTCTACAGTAGACACTCCCCATTCAAAGCCAGACCGATGGGCAGATACCGGCGTACACAGCACTCAATCTGCCAGCACATCTATGGGGATCACACGCTTCCATACAGTGGAACAGATGGGTCACCTGTGTAAACATACCAATGGCACAATCTCCACGTCTGCTGGGAATGACATACGAAGGTCAAACTATGGCGTTGCCAACAATGAAAGACATCCTTCGGTGAATTAATAGGAGTGATGTCAATAGACCATGGCAAACACCCAATGAACAGGGAAGACTTGCTGGCACCCTATGGCCACAAACCATGTCACACATAGGTAGATGGAACAGTCAACTTAAACATTTTGTCCACGACAGGTCGCATATGGTATCCAAAGGTACTTCATAGACATGTTTGCGCTATCACCCGTTGGCCCCGTGAGACTTACACATAACATGGAAGTATCCAGGCTTTAAATGTCCACCCTTACACTTCCAGTTGTCACTGTCTATGCGAGCAATGGAGATTTAGCCACAGCATAGAAAGCAGGGACGTACTGCTAACGAAACACACACATGTCAACATCACAGAAAGCATACTATGAACACACGTATTACATGATATTGTACTATGAAACACAAACAAACCAGCAACCTGCAGCAAGAATAGTCCCGTAGTTCGACACAACACAAGTCTTCGTAACATTTAAACAGTTCATTACAACATGCAACGTTTTCGTTGTTTCCACAAAGTGCAGAATAACAGCTATGTCTAAGAATGTTCACAATCAACAATGTGAGTCTTAACATGATTTTAAATATCACACTGTTGATTGTGAACACTTAAAGGATTTGCTTATTCAGTTGTATTTGCGAAAGCAACGGAAACACACACACACACGGAAGGGACGGGAGATGAACCTACGCCTATCTACATAAACTCAGTACAGTATGAAGCATTCACAGAACGCGCTACCGAGTTAACTGACGTGAGCGCTGTCAGAGGCATACTTGTAGGCTGGTGACGTCACCCGCAAGACAATAGTTGGCAATAGCCAAGGCATGTGTTGCGGAGCGTCTAAAAGCATAATCAGTCGCAGAGGCAGCTGGAAACACACACACACAGAGACACACACACACGGAAGGGACGGGGGACGAACCTACGCCTATCTACATGAACACACTACAGTATGAAGCATTTACAGAACGCGCTACCGACTTTACTGAACAGAGCGCTGTCAGAGGCATACTTGTAGGCTGCTGACGTCACCCGCAAGACAATAGCTGGCAATAGCCAAGGCATGTGTTGCGGAGCGTCTAAAAGCATAATCAGTCGCAGAGGCAGCTGGAAACACACACACACACAGACACACACACACGGAAGGGACGGGGGACGAACCTACGCCTATCTACATGAACACACTACAGTATGAAGCATTTACAGAACGCGCTACCGACTTTACTGAACAGAGCGCTGTCAGAGGCATACTTGTAGGCTGCTGACGTCACCCGCAAGACAATAGCTAGCAATAGCCAAGGCATGTGTTGCGGAGCGTCTAAAAGCATAATCAGTCGCAGAGGCAGCTGGAAACACACACACACAGAGACACACACACACGGAAGGGACGGGGACGAACCTACGCCTATCTACATGAACACACTACAGTATGAAGCATTTACAGAACGCGCTACCGACTTTACTGAACAGAGCACTGTCAGAGGCATACTTGTAGGCTGCTGACGTCACCCGCAAGACAATAGCTGGCAATAGCCAAGGCATGTGTTGCGGAGCGTCTAAAAGCATAATCAGTCGCAGAGGCAGCTGGAAACACACACACACACAGACACACACACACGGAAGGGACGGGGGACGAACCTACACCTATCTACATGAACACACTACAGTATGAAGCATTTACAGAATGCGCTACCGACTTTACTGAACAGAGTGCTGTCAGAGGCATACTTGTAGGCTGCTGACGTCACCCGCAAGACAATAGCTAGCAATAGCCAAGGCATGTGTTGCGGAGCGTCTAAAAGCATAATCAGTCGCAGAGGCAGCTGGAAACACACACACACACAGACACACACACACGGAAGGGACGGGGACGAACCTACGCCTATCTACATGAACACACTACAGTATGAAGCATTTACAGAACGCGCTACCGACTTTACTGAACAGAGCGCTGTCAGAGGCATACTTGTAGGCTGCTGACGTCACCCGCAAGACAATAGTTGGCAATAGCCAAGGCATGTGTTGCGGAGCGTCTAAAAGCATAATCAGTCGCAGAGGCAGCTGGAAACACACACACAGAGACACACACACACGGAAGGGACGGGGACGAACCTACGCCTATCTACATGAACACACTACAGTATGAAGCATTTACAGAACGCGCTACCGACTTTACTGAACAGAGCCCTGTCAGAGGCATACTTGTAGGCTGCTGACGTCACCCAAGACAATAGTTGGCAATAGCCAAGGCATGTGTGCGGGCGTCTAAAAGCATAATCAGTCGCAGAGGCAGCTGGAAACACACACACACAGAGACACACACACACGGAAGGGACGGGGATGAACCTACGCCTATCTACATGAACACACTACAGTATGAAGCATTTACAGAACGCTACCGACTTTACTGAACAGAGCGCTGTCAGAGGCATACTTGTAGGCTGCTGACGTCACCCGCAAGACAATAGTTGGCAATAGCCAAGGCATGTGTTGCGGAGCGTCTAAAAGCATGATCAGTCGCAGAGGCAGCTGGAAACACACACACACAGACACACACACACACACGGATGGGACGGGGGACGAACCGACGCCTATCTACATGAACACACTACAGTATGAAGCATTTACAGAACGCGCTACCGAGTTTACTGAGCAGAGCACTGTCAGGAGGCATACCCCTACGTGAGTGGTATCATTTGCAGAGGCAATGCGCCCGATCGGGTGTTAGGACAGAGTGCGCAGTCACGCAGTCTGTTACCATCCCAAGGTCGCCGTACACTAACACGTTAGTGCTGCAGTCGGGAATAACAAGTAACTACTGATCAGTACATCACTGCCTACTGGGCATGCTCAGACACTTAGACTCGGCACAGAGCAGACATGCATACACATGGTGCGACGGCATGGGTGGCGGAATGTGGACCGTCGTGTGTGTCCAGCCACACAACAGAAACCTGGCCATGCCACAGACGTGGCCGTTGCGTAGGGGATACAGGCATGCACCCGGGGTATAACTGCAGACGGGCGCGGTGTGCACTGTGCTGTGTGTCTATCTACACAGCTGCCTACTGGGCATGCTCAGACACTTAGAGTCGGCACAGAGCAGACATGCATACACATGGTGCGACGGTATGGGTGGCGGAATGCGGACCGTCCTGTGTGTCCAGCCACACAACAGCAACCCGGCCATGCCACAGACGTGGCCGTTGCTGCGGGGAATGTCTAGGTGCAATTAAACATGTGTAGGACTGGCCTACCGTTTGTTGCATGCTACAGACAACCCTCCCAAACACAGGATACCTTCACAGATGTCCGGAGGACACTGGTGAGTGGGCATGCTCTCACAACAGCACCGTATTGGGTGACATGAACCACCCATACATAGCCTGGGAACATTACCCATGGCACAACACACTACGCCACCAGTCCCAGGTGTTCACACACCTGGCCACTGTTAAACAGCCATGCACCATACATACTAGGGGGGGATGTCTGACAGTTCTGCCCATCACACATGGTGAGGATATGCCCCACACAGGATGTACAGCCCTCAATGGTGATGCAAGACCGTATAGTGGATCATCCCACACACTGCTTGTACTGTATGTTCAGGCTATGCACCTATGTGGGGCTTGTGTACATGCAATACGATACTATATGCCTTTGCACCCTTCACAGACAATGTCACACAGGTACACCGGCAGCCGTACACATCGCAGGTTGTTGTCAGCACGTCACATGTGGTACACACCTAACACATCTCCTGTGGGACATGGTCATTTGTACGGGCATGTCCAGTACTCACATACCACAGCTACCCCTACATGACGGCTATGCAGGACATGTGTGTGTACAGCTACTGTGACATGTACACGAGCAATGCCCCCCTACCTACATCACATGGTACTACCTGTGGAGTATGTGTGTCTGCATCCATGCTATGGCCATAGATGACAATTGTACATCAATATGTGCAACATACCTCATTGGGGGTTGTCATGTGCACATGTTCCATGTGTCAATGCATTGTTTGTGTCTGTTGGGCGGTCATTGTTGTGCATGGTTTACATGGCTGACATAGCGTACTGTGTCTGATTCCAGGTACGTCATTGGGCTACCAGCATTGTACATTTCTACAGCACATTCCAGCCATCATGTAGCCAGCTTAGATGACAGTGGGAGGTGTTCCGCCATGTGCACATATGTCACACAGTACAAGGGTGACTGACACACATTGTCAGGACTGGGTTCTGACTGCTGTGGATGTGTGTACTGGTGTTGACAACCATGACTGCACCAGATGGTGTCTTCTGGATGTGTAACATTCACAACACACACCTACATTCACATAGCAGCACATCGTCCACAACAATGGACATTCCTGCATGAACACTGTGTACGGTATGTCTGTATGACCACTGCATATATCACTGGTAGCCACCAGCATGGCTGCCTACAACAGCAGTGTGTATCCTGTGCAAACATGGGTTACACCAGTCACAACACACCTGTGTCAGATGGCCCTGTTGTGGGTGACAGTGCAGTTCCATTCATCATGTAACAGTATACATCGTGCACCAGTATGTTGCAGACATGTGAACGGCTGTGCTAGCCGACATATGCACACATGACACATCACCTGGTACACCGTGTCTGCCTTGCCACCTGCTATTGTGACCACCCTGTGATGACATTGTACGGCCCACATGGACTGGGACATGTGATGGCTCAATGGTGAATTAACCTCCAGGTGTGTGTCTAGCCAGGTGTCCAGTAGCCAGTGGTCTGCACGCAGGGACAGTGTACATTGGCCTACTCTGTCACTGGGACTGTTGACTATGGTCATACTGTAGTTATGCCGGCATGTGGTGTTTGTCCAGTCTGATAGTCATGTTCAACCACACTACCGTGGCACACATGACCTGTGGACATCTGCCTAAGGTGTGCATCCCACATGTACATCTTCACATGCTATGCTGCCTGTGCAGTGGTGTCACATGTCTGTCTCCGGCAGGGCTGTCACAGGTAGGCACAGCATGCAGTGATGTGTGACAATGCTTACACCCTCCACTGTGCTGTACACAAGCACTGCACACACAGTACAGCACACATGTCATTTATCTGCAGTGCCTGGGACCTGCCTCCATGCCCTACACGGCACACCTGCCAGTCCAGATTGTACACAGATCATACCTCCCAGGCACATACCTGGACTGCAACACACACGGGTGGGTGGTTCCCACACCACACCGTGATTTACTCACATACTGCATATTCCCATGACACATTGCATCATAGGTAATCCATGTTCAGATACCCATGTTCGTGACTGCTACGCACATTGTGACACGCAACAGGGAATACACTGTACACCACAGGTTACATGCCGGTCGTGTTGGCATACTGTACATTGTACCTAGGACAGTTGCTACTGCTATGTATTGACAGCAACACGCCCTTCCCTAGTATGGACTCCCATGTACCCACACATGCTTGGCCATGCAGTACGCATAGCTGGGTGACACATTACACGACACATACCATACCTACACTGCCCTCAGCATGCACCACACCTCCATGTGTCTGTGTGCTAGGCCTACACACCTCCCCCCTCTGTTTGCTGAACATCCATGCTTCTCATCCCTGCTAGCCACACCCTAAACACACAACCATAGCAGCATGCATGGTACATACACACTACAGCCGGTATTACTGACATCCACTGACAGAGGTAGTTGATGGCATGGCACCCCATACGATGGACAGTCTACGTGCCTATGCCAACACTGATCACAGTGCACTTCTGCTACATTTACACACTGGTAGGGACCATGCTATTCCACACTGAGACATGGTGGTACTGGCCTTTTCACAGACGCCACAGTGGTATTCCTGTTCCATGCACACGTGCTGTATGGGCACATGTGCAGGCTGTTGCACGGTAGTTATGTTCACCTGTGTGTTGTGTGTCACTTGACAGTCATGGTGTGTCCTCATGGTGCATGACATACTCCACAGCTAGCTACCTACACATGACTGCCAGACATTGCAGTGTGGGCCCTCACGCAGTGTGGTGGTATGTCTCTGCTGTTTGACTACATCCACATTCAATGCAGCATACCACAGTCATGCAGGCATTGCCAACACAGATGTTGCTGGCATCGTGCCTGCCAGTGGGGTACCTACCAACAATACACACTCTCACTCAGTACAGGGTTCCAATCCTTGGCTGGACATTGTATTAACCCTGTGGACACATACATAGTACTGCCATGCACATGTTATGTCCGGGAACACAGTCCCAATGTCACCTCAAACCGCCATAGTTGTTGTATCCCGCCAACCTGGCTGTTACATGTCTCTGCAGCAGCACACTGCAGTGACTGCTAGCCCATTCATGTTCGTTGTGTACCCTGACCACCACACTACCACATCTATCACACTACACATGGATGGTACTGCATTGCACGTATGGGGCTGCATCTCTACACCCATGACTGGGCCATTCAGTATGGCACTGGGCCACATCTTGACATACATGCTTCACACACTCATTGACTACCTGCATGCCTTTACTGGCACCCTTGTTGGGCTTCTGTGCGCAACAGCACACCACATCCCATGCTGGCCACCTGTCATACTATTGCATGGGTGGTTGGGGTGGTACAGAGGGTATCACATCAGACATACTCCGCTCTTTGCCCTTCAGCACCATTCCACTTTATGCTATTGCCAATGTACACATCCAGCATCACATCGTACCCTATGTCTCGGGATGTTACGCCATGTGCCTTCTGTACAGTTCACACAGTGGTGCAGGCATATCATGCTAACTACAACAAGTCAGGGACGTGTGACATTGCACAGTCCTCAGACATGTGGCCCCTCATGCTCAGTATTTGCATATGTACACTACCTGCTGTCACACAGTACTGTACATGCCTACATATACCACTTCTACATACCTGGCAGCATTCTAGCTCATCCTACTCATGTTGCTGACACCCATACAGGTGTCAGTGTGGCAGATATATCATGTAGATATCATTGCATCAGTTACATCACACATAGTGCATACACATCACCTTTGCATACTGACAGTCATGCGGTGTGTATCACATGGATACTGTCCCTATACAGGCATATCACGTTGTACATGGTTGATGTACACACACATGCCCCACATGGTGCTGTGGTTGCCATATTCCACCATGGCATGGGTACACATGTGCAGGACCACGCATTTCTGGACCGTATGTCTAGCTGATACCTTGGGTGCCCTTGTACCTGTGCCATACACACATGTACACGCAGGCCATGTTACAATAACACATGTGTGGTGTACCTTACACAATGGATACAACGTTACATGTCTCAGTATAGTCATGCTGTGATCTCTACCTGGCTCAGACAGTTTACATATGCAAATGACAGTCATGTAACACATCTGTACTCACCTGCATGCCACTAACACAGGGGTGTAGTCTACTCTGCCATGGGCCATGTTCTCCACAGTACTGATGCATGTAGTACTCCTACATGGCGTTTGCAGTGGGCAGGGTGGGAGGAGCAGTCCTGCATGTGTGCACACATGCCACATTTCTCGGCCCGGGCGTCTGTGTGACATCCACAGACTGGACACACACTGTGCTGTGGGACATAGGTCCTGTGCACATCCCACAGGGGCACACTGTGTCACTAGTCATGTGATAGCTCCCTTGCTGGTAGGGTGACACAAACCCATGGTACCACCACAGCGGACGTACTGTATAGACATAACAGTTGACATCCACTTCTGCCGTTCAGTGGACACTACCATGGGGGGGGTGTCGCTACTGTGTACATTGCACATGTGTTTACACACGGCCCTGCTGGACATCATTGTGGCACACATTGCACCTGCTACGGAACGTTTGGACATGGTTACTTGCTGTTCCCTCCATTTCGGGTACCTATTCTGCTACTACATTGTCCCATATGTGCAGGCCATACATATCTTGTGTATGTACATAACATTAGGCCATCCCTCCATCATGCATGCTGTGCCTGTGATACTGTCTATGATTTCTGAACATATCCATCATGACAGCTTTGCATTACACATAACTGACATAGTCACCCCTACTGCGTGGGATACGTGCACGTCGTGCGCACATTCCGTATGACATCGACGGTATATGCCCATGCACATGTGTGCTGGGACACTATACATACATGTCCTATCCCCTGCTGTGGCACTTCATTGTTGGATATCCACTGCCAGCATCAGCGTGGGTGGTGGCATTGTTCTGTGTTTGCAACCCCTATGGCAGACCTGGGGTAGGGTTACCACCTGTGCCACTTTGCAAGGGACAGTGCCTCTTTGGGCAGTTGTGTCCTGACAAAACATATTACAAATGGCAAATGTCCTGAGATTGTAGGACATAATTATGTCCCATTTTATGTAAGAGTTGCATAACATAGTTATTTATGTATGTACATTCCTAAATGTTACAAGACACACAATAAGCAACTTAACTGCTACAAGACTACGCTTTTATTTAGGCAAATGAGTACAGTTCTACCCTTTGTACTGACCATGGGTATGTGTCCACCTGTAACATCTGATGTGTGTCCCGAAGATGTCCCACTTTTGCCATTTGAAAAGGTGGCAAGCCTAACCTGGGGTTATCCCGGGTGTGTACATGTTGTCCCACTGCTCTGCACACGTTGTCCACAGTCGTTGGTATGCTGCGCGGCTTAGCATTACATAACCAACCTTCACCTCTCTCTGCCTGATGGACAGGTATCTTTACCTACACACACCGTTCACATACTGTACAGATTCGTCATACCTATCGTGCGTTACACACCAGTACATGTCGTGGGTTCGACATACCTTTCCGGCCTTTGGTTCTGCGTTCTTCTGTATTGACTTGTTAGTCCTTTACTGTTCCTTATTTGTTCGGTATGAACATACGGTTTGAATATCCAGGGAGTCTTCCTTATATTCGTCACCTGAGGCATGTGGGTTGATCAGGCCAATAGCTGTTCCTCGGTGTGTACTTATGCGCATATCACCGGTGATCCCCCTCCTTTCGTTCGTTACGCGTCGGCACTAGGACATGGTTCTTTCCTCGTGTGGCCGTTGGTTATTTGCAATACCTTCGTGAGGATGGTATGTATTGTATCATGTTTGTGTGACTGCATCCGCTATGTGTGGTGTCGGGTACATTTCGCTGTGGTGTTAGCCGTGGATTGTGTGTGTTGGGTATGGTATTCTGTTCGACATGTGGGTGTCCGTGTCCTGGCGGCGGCTGTCGATGGCGTTGTGCATTCAGATGTGTAACATAGCTGTTATATTCCTGTACACAACGGATGCAAGGATGCATCAGCCGCTGCTAGTGTTTCCCACGAGCTTGTTGTGGGTATGCCGCTGTCATTGACTGCCTGTATGTTTTTGCTACGGTTTTAGCTGTTATCCCTTTGATATGTGCGATGGGGTATATCTGCGGATGTGGGTAAGGGGTACGGGGTGTGAGTCTTGCATTTATACATACGGGATATGCTTGTGTGTGTGCTCCATCCCTGCTTGGGGGGCTGCAGGTTACCTGTCTGTTGTTCCGGGAATGTTTGTTTTGTTGATGTCGTGTGCTGTCGGTATCGCCTGCATGTGTGCTTCCTGCACGTATTCCTCCTTCACATGGGTTATATATCTGCGGATGTTCGTCCGTGCCTACTATCCATTGGCATTTTGTCGCTGATAGTTACGGTGAATGTGGTCCTATACTTGGGATGGCCTGTATGCTACCGGTAGCCTCCTATTCCTGTGCTGCTTGCTTACTTCACGGTCGTGGAACACACAGCGGTATTTACGGGACCGTAAGTGTTCCCGATCGGTGCCGGGATAGCACATTCGTATTTTCGACGTACATGCCTGATGCTGTGTAACATTGCCGACGGACCGTGTTGAGTGTACCTTATGGCCGCCATACATACGGTCATGGTTTGTACATGCGTCCTTTGCATCTCCTGTTGGCTATGGCCCTGTGGGACATTCTGGGACATTTCTGCTTTGCATCGTTTTACGTCGCCACGTGCATAGCCACTGAGGAGATGTCAGTACTGCTTTGTGGGTACTGCTGTACATACACCTATGGTTCCTGTACTGTATGCCTACGCATGTTATTACACTCCACCTGTGACATGTCATCTACATACACATTTTACAGTGGCACACACATTACACACACACAGCGGAACACACGACAACCTCACCTCACACATACACATATTGCCGCCATGGCTCTCAACCTTCTATTTCCTGAGTGAGGAACACACACATTAGTAATGTGAAACAAATGGGCATAATGTGGAACACATAGTAATGGCATAGTGACAACTTCAACTAAGTAGGTCATAGGTTGATTATAATATGCTGATTTACTTACAGTGAAGAACCTTTAATGGATTACTATGATTACATTCTATTTACCAGGATGTCATTTATATACATTCCTAACAATGGATGTTTGACAGACATTTTCAATGTGGAACTTTGAGGAACTGCGAGGAACATGAACTGTTTTACACCCCAAATGAGGTACGTTCCTCATAATGTCGTACACTTCACTGGTATGCTTGCCGCTTTCGCACCGACGGTTGAACACAATACGTACGTTGGCCGCATCGCCGGTGGCAGCGTGTATCTCCGCACTCATATCCTATGGATATGACACGCACATATCCCGTTACTGTACCGTGGACTGGTGACCATCCCGACACGCGGATATGTATTGATGCAGGTTGACATTTCCATGGCTGGCGTTACCTGCTCTGCCCACCCTCCCGGATGATCGGGTTGTCGGACACTTTGTTTACTATGTGGTGATTTCGCGTCTTACTTATCTGTGAACTTGCATCCCTGGGTTCCATATTACCCTGTTGTACTTTATATCTGTGTATGCGTACATATATTTCTACATGTGTACTGATATCTATTTCCGTATCTGTGTATGCACATGAGTACATATGTGGTCGACTTGCGGCGATAGTGGCAGCATACGGCTACGCCGTGTGCTGTAGAACCGGCGTGCGGTGAGGTGTTGGCGTTCCATGCTCTGCTGGCTATTGGGTGTGCAGTGTTTGGGCGGTGCCTTTGTTGGAGTCACACATACGTCCGCACATACTGTACACATTACGGGCGGACATGTTTGTGTGGCGTCCATTTTACTGTGTGTGCAGGTCAGGAGGTGTCAGTCCATGGGGCCTACACTGTCAAAGTATGTGCTATGCGTTCCCTCTTTGCCAGGGCGTAGGCATATTGGGTACGCCTCTGTCTACCTACTGGGGCTGGCTCAGTGTGTCCATGGCGCTGAACGCCCTGTGCCTGTGCTTGCCCTGGCAGTTGTGGCGGGCTTGGTGGCCCTCCGGCATTATGTCCCTGCAGCAGCTGTTTCCGCAGAATCATATTGTGTAGCATACAACATACTATGAATATGTGGGCACTTGTGCCTGGAGAGTACTGCAAGGCTCCATCGGATGTATCCAAGCACCGGAACCGTGATTTCAACATCCCGAACACACGCTCTATGATTATTCTTGTTTGTGCGTGTGCCTCATTATGGCGTTCTTGCATGTGTGTGTGTGCATTTCTGATGGGTGTCATCAACCACGGCTCCAGTGCATAGCCAGCATCCCCCACAAGGTGACCTTGTGTGATGTCCCCCCTGGCGAATACCTGATACAGCTGTGAGGCATGCCAGATATGGGAGTCGTGGTAGCTTCCAGGGCTGCCAGCACACACATCCATGATAATGCCCTGCGCATTGCACACGACCTGGCAATTGATGGAGGGGTATCCCTTGCGGTTTATGTAGCGTCTACCCTGCTCCCCGGGTGGTGACTTAATTTCTATGTGCGTACAGTCTATCGCACCCAGGACCTCTGGGTATTGTGCCACACGGTGGAAGCGGCGCATATTGCTAGCCAACTCCTCCTGAGATGTGGGGAAATTTATGTGCTCATGGGCATGTGGTAACATGGCATCCAGGAACTGGTGTAGTACCCTGGATGCTGATGCCTGTGAGATGCCCATTATGTCCCCGGTTGGCCTTTGAAAGGTACCTGTAGCCAGTATTCGCAAGCTCACACATACCTTGGTGTCCACTGGGATGGGCTCCCCTCTGTTGTCTCTTGTTCTCAGGCACGGCCGGCACAGCTCCACTATTTGCTGTAACGTGTCCCTGTCCACCCTGTAGCGCTCTACTATCTCCAGGTCTCGCAGCCCCTGGTAGGTCACCCTTGGTCTGAACACTCTCCTTCTCCTGTGAAGCCTACGGTAGTTGTCGGCACCACCCTCCACAACTCCGTCTGTCTCTGCCACATACCTATGCATCACGGCCACAGCGGCGCCCATCATATACATATTAAAAGTTCCCCGTCTGTTTACACCCTACGGTGCGGCGTTTGGGAAATCGCGCTGTGTGTTGTGTGCATTCACACTTAATACTGTTGTGCTGTATACCCGGTGATGTCATTGGGTGTGTCTGTGCAGCCGTATCCATGGCTTATTTCCATGGTTTTACGGTTGCAACTGCAACGGTACTGCCTGTAGTATTACATTACAGTTGCCTGCATTGCCTTGGCTTTGCATCTTACATTACTGCATCCTGCAGGCACATGGCATATGATGCATTTTATCTGCAGCCGCAGTTATGCTACCTCTGTACTTGGCTGTGCTATTTCGGTTATTTGCTCTTTGCATTTCTGCTACATCCCCTACTATCTTTGCATTCATATGCCTCCCCTTTCCCGTTATGCAGGAGTCTGCATGCAGAGTTATCAGCTGCCGCCGTTTGCCCTTCCTGGATTGATTGGTGTTGATTGCTCATTACGGTTCCATTTACACTGCTTCCGCATTTCCTCGTATTCTCCGCATTACCTTCCTATATCCGTGGTTGTTGACGGGGAGGCCGTCACATGACTGGTTTAGGGAACGTAGTCATCCTCGTGCACATGCATCTGTGCGCGCATTATGTACTCTCAGCGCATCTATTTCCTAACACGCCAGTCCTGATGCTGTGATGTGCATTGTACAGCCCAGATTTGCTGACCTCCAATATCCTTCCTCCAAATGTGGCACACCCCTCTGTGGTTGACATGTATCTCGTGTAGGCCACTCCTCGGTGTAGTACCGCTACGCCGTTTGCTCCATCCTTACACCGGCGCCGTTTTTGCGATTCACTATTATCTGCCTCATTTGCATGGAATTGACTACTAATACATGGTTACGGCACCGCCACCACTCCTTGACAACCATTGCGCTGGGGTTGAAGCTTTACATACATACTATGGTGTGTGGTGGCTGTGCAGCTGATGTGTGTTATACTGCTCTTTTAGGACATTGTCATATTATTTCATTGCTTTGCAACTTCTGTGCACATATCCCGGGGGTCTGCTGTTCTTTCTACGTACGTGCCATTTATGTCATTTTTTACATTTTGTGCATATTTTCTTTGGACATTCTCGGTGCCTTTCCACATTGGCATATTGCACCTATATGATACCTGACTTTGACAGCCTTCCGTTACTCCTCGGTCATGTTTGGGTAAATGTAAACCGTTTTTTTTGGTTTACATTGCCGTGCCCTTACGCTACGCCTGCGCCACTTCATGGATCGCTATTTGCCCTCATTTGCATGGTGCAATACCGCACACAGTGTGTTTTGCATACCTACACCGGGGGCGGAGACGGTCCGGCGCACGCCGGTAGTGCACGTGGAATTCATTCATACCTGAATCGCTCAGCAGCCATATTTGGCGTTATAACGCCGACGCTATGCTGGCGCCTGGCGCAAGGTTCATGAATCCGGGGCATGATCTTATCAAGATGATGTTTCACTGTATTAATACCAATTCCAGGTATCCAATATACATTAATTAAAGTGTAAGTTTTCCCATTAATTTGTACTGTAACCATACAAAACATTCCTTTGTCATCCTGATAAGACTTAATGGTTTTAGGAATGGGCATACTTTTATTCCATAAAATAGCCACTCCTCTTTTTTTCTGAGTGTGCTCTGAACTAACCAATACTGTATATTTGTTTGTGGCTAGTTTATCAATATCTTTTTTCAAGAGATGGGTTTCTTGCAGGAAGACTAAGTTGGCCTTATGTAATTTAATGTATCTTATTAGGCTTGCCCTTTTACACGGATTATTCAATCCATTAATGTTTAAAGAAATTCCTTTTAAAGATGTCATTTGGCATTTTTAAACTTAAGAATCTTATGATCAAAATAACAAATAACAACATAAGTAATGTTACATCTCCTCCTTTAGGTGTACCTTTAAATATAGCTGTATTTATTGAATCTCTTATGGGATTTTGTATAGGATTCAATTTTGTTTGTAGTGACAATGAGTGTACAAAATATATTGTGGATGTCAAAACTATATACATATAACAATGAACAAGTGAAAATAATGTAAGGATTAAACCTTGCATCCAGCCTGAAGTTAAAAACTCCAACTTAGAGTAGTATTTACCACTCAAGTTAACCCCCTACCCTAAGCAGCAGTACCTCAGCTACCACCTTATCAATTTAATACTGGTTATATTTAACTTAAATTAACAGCTTTCAATTCAATTATCTAGCAAGACAAGACTACACATTTGATAAAACAGCATCATATAAACTAAAATAAACTTTTTTTTTTTTTAAAAACTATTCATACTACTATCTACATCTATGTAATATAATACACTTGTATTCAAATAGCAGAGGGAGAGAGAGTGAAAGAAAGAGAGAGAGAGAAAAAAAAAGGAAGGCATATTTACATATTGATTTATTCAAAGTATGTAAAAATAAGTTCTAACATTCATTTAAATCAAAAATTTGGCTAATATGGTTCAGACATTACATATATTAAGATGCATCTATTTTCTGTCATGTAAATGCAGTCAACAGCTTCCAAAAAAACCTTGAATTGCTTGTATATGAGCATTTTACTCATACTCATTATTGTCAATAGAATAAAATATTATATTTATAGAAATTGTTATAAATCATACTGCATAGTTATGCAAATTCTCAGAAACACTTGCATTATTGTAAAAAAAGCCATCTGTATTTTGTATGTCTATACTACTGCTTTAAAATATATCACATGACAATTTCTTCCAGAATAGAGTTATAAAGTTATTTATGCTTGTCAATCAGATGAATTAAATGAGTTATAGTAATGTATATGTTTGGAACATAAGTTTTTAACACAGATTAGTATGCTGCAGTCAAGTAGATTTTCAAAAACACTTGAATACATGTTTCATTTTCTATGCCTTCTAAAATAAAACATTTACTTACTACAAGAAACTGCATCATTTAAAATCATTATAACTGACATATTTTATGAATTATAACATAGATATTTAAGTAATTATATAAAATGACTCACATTTAAATGTTAAAGAGTTCATTTTTCCTTCACATAGTCGCATTTGCATCAGTTCTACTTCCTGGTAGAGTGTTCCTCCTGAATCTGTGATGTGTCAGTGTGATATCTGGGTCAAAGGTCAAATTGACTGCTTTCAGCTTCTCTGTGAGAATTCTGAGAGTTGAAGCTTTTAAAACAACTTGAGGACACTGTTCATGAGGTAGCCCACATCCCAGATTGTCTCCCTTAACATTTTGGCGGGAAACTTGTTAAAAACTAGTGACAAACATTCATTTAGCAGTGTAAATGCATCTAAACATGACAAAACCTTTGTGATGTATTTTACAGGTTATTACAGCCTCTATGTAAGTGAAATTAAGCCCAAAGTTATTAATAAGTAATAAAACTCAATATTTTTGTCCCAACTCAATTTTTATGCAAATCTTATTATTTACTGTGTCTATATGATCAAAAGCATTTCTATATATTAATATGAGAAAAAAATAAAGAGAAAGAATAAAGAAAAGAAAAAGAGAGTAGAAAATAAAAGAGTGTAAAGCAGAAATAAAAATGTAAGAGAAAGCTATAAGAAGTATATACAATGGAATATTACTTACTGTTTATATTAATAGAGTTAAAAATAAAACATATTATTTACTATTATTTAGTTCTAATTATTATTAGTTAAAGCATGACAGATTATTTACAAACAAGCATAAGCAGTATAATCAAGAAAGTATAATTAGGAATAGCATTTGAAGAACATATAAACTTGTTACAAGGAATAAATATGTTATTATTCCATTTATCATATTTTCATTACTCTTCTCTCCTGCCCTCCCCCACCCTTTACCCACTACATAATCTAAATAGAATGTCATTGTTTAAACAAAGAAAAGAAGAAAAGGAGAAAAAAAGAAAAAAAAAATGTATCAAATTACTGACCTTACTCCTCTTTTTCAGAAAGAGAAACAAATTGAATAATAGCTTGTTATTAGTTCCTCAGATATTTTGACTGGTTATGAAACAAAACATTTCTTTGCACACAGAGAATAACTTTGATTAAATCTTTTTCAGAATATTTGTGGCTTTCTGGAAATGCAGGAACTATATTTAAAAAGATTAATAATGAAGTAAAATGATGAGAGAAAAAAAAAAGAAAAAAAAAAACAGAACAAATCATTTGTTTTTTAGTCTCTTCTTCTTCTCTGAAGTCTTCCACGAAGTTTCAGTTGCCAGTCTCTTTAATGAAGGACTAGCCCATTCCATTTCCTCTATTTTATCCAAAATCTTATTTTTTTTTGATAAACAGTAAAGCAGAGTCTAAGTCATCAAAAATTTTAGGACCATCAGGAAGGAAGATTTTTAGCTTGGCAGGAAACAGAAGGTATGTTTTAAACTGTGCTTTTTTAAGCTCCCTTATTAGTGGCAGAAAAACTTTTCTTTTAGCTATTACCAAGGAAGAATAGTCATTGTCAAAATGCACAGTTGTCTCATTAATCTTAACAGGAGCTTTAGCCCAAGCAGATTTAAGAACCATCTCTTTATCAAAGATGATAGAAATCTAACTTTAACTGATCTAGGATAGTTTTTGTTAGAGTTAGTATTAGCTATAGATCTATGTGCTCTTTCGATACCAAAAGAGAATGCTTCTGGTAAGTCTAAAGTTTTAGGGAGCCATGTTGTTAAAACAGAAGTAATATTGTTACCTTCAATATTTTCTGGCAGTCCAAAAATCCTAATGTTATTGCGCCTAGATCTATTTTCCAGGTCATCCAGCTTTGTTTGTAAATGTGTATTTTGTTTCAGCAGAAACTCAATATTGATTTCCTCTTCTTGGATTATATTTTCCATGTCATTCACAGCTTCTTCTATGCCTGTCATCTGGATCTTCTGTTGTTGCAGGTCTATATGTAACAAGTCTATTTGTTTTGTAGTTTTTTCTATGAAGGTATCAATTTTAGTATCCATTTTATCCATCTTAGCAGTAAGTTGCTGGACTATAGTTATCAGAGACTGAAGTTCTTTCTTGATGCTGGAGTCTTGAGAATTTGTCTTACTGGAACTCATTTCAGACTGATAAACTGACAGGAAAATTTCCAATGTGATTTCTGACAGGAATATTGTTAAAATGTCCTTTCTTTTTTAGATATAGTTCAAGAACTATATAAAACAAACATATTTAGAAAGAGAATTACTTCAAAAATTATTTTTTTAAGTAATTAATTCCTGTCAGTGTAATGAAATTGGTGGAGCTGAAGAAATCTGCTGCTATCCTGTGTTCATCCTTCCTGAACTTTCCTTCTCATTCTCATTCTTTATCCATGATTCCTGTACCCCACTTACAGGATTATAGTACCTGAAATTGATTTCTAGTTCAGTGATATCCAATTTAACTGAACCCGTGAAAGAAAAAGAGTTCAATCCAAAGTCATGCTTGCTTTTAGAGTCAAGCTCTCTACAACCCCATGCAGGCTTTGGCCTATGTATCATATTGCTTAAGGTAAAGTTCCTCAAAGTTTTACAATGTAAGTTATCAGAATCGGAATATCAATCTACCAGGAGTTGTGACAACAGCTGGTGACCCATGCCTAGAGCTTTTCTGCCTGACTTCTTCTGTTGTATCATTTTTCTTCCCTTTCTTCATGTTCTTCCTTTATATTGCTATGGATCCCTTTGAAGCCTGCCTTTACTGTACCTTTTGTCTCCATCTTTGCTACTTAGGGCATAATATTATCATTTACCTGCTCTCTCCTGTTTTCCACCACAGTTATGACTTCCTAGGCCTTGCCCATCTGTTTGCTGTTGGCATTCTGCTGTGCTGCCCTACTGCTCTCTACTATCTCCTATGATTTCCATCCTGCTCAGCACCTGTCAATCATCATACTGGTGCACTCTCAATCAGAGCACGTTTGTTAACTGTCTGAACACCATCTCATCATTCACTAGTGTCCCAATCTTCCAGAGTATTTTGTACCCCCTTCCTTTGCAAATCACTGAACCATGTTACTGATCCATACTTGTCTCACAAGTCACTGATTCATAAAACTGATCCACACCTTTCTCCCAAGTCACCAATCCATTGTACTGATCCACCCCATCTCACAAATCATTGATATATGAAACTGATCCACACCAATCTGACTAGTCATTGATGCATTCAATTGATCCACACCTATCTCACAAGTCACAATATAATAAAAACATGGTAACCTAAAATATGATTATACAATAGACTATGGGCATGAAATATAAAAACTCTAGACAAGTGCTAATCCAGAGCAAAACAATTAGCAACTGTTCTATTAGCATACATCATAAGAACTAAAACTTCAAGTAGTACATTCATTTACCCATACAAAAGGATGAGTATCCACTGGAGCTGGCTGAGTTTCTGAACTAATTTTACTAAGGATCAATAGTCTTTAGATCCACTGCAAACAATTCAGAAAAAAAATGCCTCTCAACTTCTTACCACATGAATCAGGAACGAAGCCAAAAATAATAGAAGGAAGGACAAAAAGATCTAGATACGCGGTGGTGCAGCGGTAGTGTTGTTGCCTCACAGCAAGAGGTTCTCCCGTTTGATTCTCAGCTGGAGTGCAGGGAGTGCCTTCTGTGTGGAGTCTGCATGTCCTCCCCGCAGTTGGGTAGGCATTCGAAAGACATGTGTAAATGGGCGTACCTTCATTGAAGGTTGAACGTCGAGCTGGCACCTCAGCGTTCAGGAAAATCTACTGCCAATCATTAGCGGACCGGAGTTCCTCTGTGGTGACCCCTAACCAGGAAAAGCTGAAAGACAACAACAACATATATCTAGTTATCTAGTTGGTAGCACAGATTTTGTATTAGTTTGCCCTTCTGAAAAATCCAATGTCTTCCATCATTTACTGATTGCAATTCTCAAGATTCAGCACAAAGCCAAAAACAAGAAATGTTATATATCTATATCTATATGGTCAAGATCATATGATTGAGTTTCCAAAAACTTGAAATTAAATAAAGGACAAATCTACATATTTGCAGGGGACAAGCCCACCCCCTGTACCCCATACCCCCTGTAAATTATATATACTAACTCTGAGGTTGCACTATAGTGGAGAAAAAGGTACATTCCCCATTGAAGCACTTCTCTGTAGCTCACGGTACAGTGGGGATCAGGGAATTTACCCTTTTTCTCACTGTAGTGCAATATCAGAGTTGGTATATATAATTTGCAGGGGGTGTGGGGGTGTAGTGGGTCCTGCCCCCTTGCAAAAATGTAGATTTTTTTTTTTTACTTTCATGTTTTTGGAAATTCAATCATATGGAATCAGCTGTAAGAATTTTGAGTGTCCGAAACTCAATGATATAATATAAATCCATATACGTAAATATATATATAACAAAATATATATATATATATATATATATATATATATATATATATATATATATATATATATATATATATACACACACACACACACACACACACACACACACACACACACACACACACACATAGATAGAGAAAGATATAGATATTCAAAGAAATGTTCATAGTAAGTACTAGGCCAGTTGCTTTTGTGGGCCATTTTAAGCCTAGCCAATTTTCCTTTAAAAGGTCAGAATTAAACCCTGTAACTTGTGACTGAGAGGTAAATACCTTAATCATTATAACAACCCCAATTCCCCAATCACGGACAGATGTAACAGATGTACTGGATGTTATTAAAGTCCAACAGAAGTACCACACCATTATTTATTTCATTCCTTTTGTTTGGGAAAACTGTGCTTCTTGATTGGTTATACATCAGCCCCCATTGCAGTTTCAGCTAACCATAATACATAGCTGATGGGAATAGACCTAATAGAGAGCACATACAACCTACAGATTAAAGTTGCATAACAATGGTGGAAATATACCATAGTTTGGGTCATTCCGGGCTTATTATCTTGCAAGACCACAAGCCCAAACCGAACCTGTACTCAAGCTCAAGCTTAGTTTGAGCCAACTTTGGTTTTCTCACCCATAACAAAAAGACATTGAAACAATGAAAACTTAATTAAAGCAGAGTTACAGCTAGGTGTGGAGATGAGGGCAGCTATCCTAGCTGCAATTTTTGGGAGCATGATCAGCACTGCAAAAGAGGTGTTGATTATAACCCGTAAGTCAGTGTCGCAATCACCGTTGTGTCAAATAGTCTGAAAGGAATATCAGTAACGTTTGATTAGCCATGCTGTCAATCATAGCTGCATAAATCATCACAAAGACTATCTGCTGTGCTGCAAACAGCTATTTTGCATAAACATAGTAACTCTTTGCTTAGATGTGTAACATTTTTTCTGCTGTTCCACTAGGAGGGTGGGGGCACCAGCTGGATGATTGCCCTGAGTAATAATTGCCTCATCTATGACTCATGAAACAAAACTCTGGAAGCTAATGTGGATTGAAATGTTTTGCAGCATCTAAGATAGAATTTCTTTATAAATCTGACTTTTAGCATTGACCATGCATTTTAATATGACATTTTTTTGATAAGTGAAAAAAAAAACAATCCAGTGAAGAGAGTGAAGCATTAAGTGTGACTGTGTGTCAGCATGAAGTATCATCATAAGTTCATAACTTATAGTTAGTGGTGATGTGGCCTTAACCTTTAAGTCACTGACCCCAAAAGTTTGGTTCAAAGATTTTATCATCTATACTATTTAACTCCCAATATCTTTGGCAACAGCATTCCTTAAGATGGTCTGAGTAATAAACTCGTTTCTTAATACTGATTTATTCTTGTAATTTTTAAAATTCAAATTGAAATATTTTTGAACAAAACAACTACATCTTAATTCAAGATTAAGTAATACTTGTTTCATTTCATCTTTATATACATTATATGCAGGTATTAATTTCCCCCTGTAGTACCTATAATTAATTGAATAAAGCCACAGCCGTGTACATTTTTCCAAATAATTCAAAGTTTTTATCGTAGACTTTCTTCTAGAAAACCTCCTTGTATGTATACAAAATTAATTATTATATTCAAGCAGAGGTCTAATATATATTTTGCATAACTCAGTAATTTCCTTCGAATAAGTAGTAAAACATTTTTCAGCAAACATCATAATGGCCTCATAGCTTTATGTCCAATGATGCACAGATGTTTGTCAATGTACAATTTATTTGGTATAGTGATACCTGCATCAAGTATTTCATTAGCTATTGACAAAGCATCAGAGAGTAACAAAGTTACTGTTCATATTTAAAGCAGATGATTTTGTAAAGGCTATATGGACATTTTCTGTACTTGCATCTGATTTCTGCTATAGGCCTCACATTTCAGTTCCTATTTACTATCTCTTCAAGTATTACTAAGACAGGGAGAGAAAGTTCACAGTGGCAAGAAAGTGGAGCATGGCTTGTACCACCTGTAGCAGTCAGAACCTGCTTCATTTCCTGCTATCTGACTGCACACAACAAACATGTATGTCTGTGCTGATACAATTTTCAGTGCAGCCTTTTATTCTGACTCTGCTCCTTCTCATAGGCCATACATGTTACATCACCAAGTACCCATTAACTAATGCAGATTCAGAAAGGTTGCTAGATGTTGAAGGTTTCATTTTCCATTCCATCAAGACTCCTTTAAGCAAGCAGGTATGGCCACAAACAAAGATTGCTGTTATATGTTTCAACCACCAATACTAGTGTATCAACGTGAGGAAGTCTACTATAAAATGTAAATTATCCTTTAATCTGTGGATGTAACCACAATATAGGGAACAAGCCAAAGTAGCTATACAAGTACTAAAAAAAACAAAAGGGTATTTAAGGAGGCAAAGCTGCTATAGTATTAAAGAAAGAACAAGGACTCTAAAACAAGTCTTGTGATAATTAATGAGACACGAAGAAAGAAAAAAATAAATCTTATCTGTATTACTTACTTGCTCTGCAGATTAGTTGTTCATAGTTACAATCCACTTACTTGCCTTTACAAATAATATTATTGTCAAAAGATTGCTATGGGAATAGCTGCATTTCAGATGTGCACTAGTCAAGTTTGAACCTCCTCAAACACTGAGTCCAGATACTGAGATTTACATAAATACAGTAGCAGAAAATCTCAAGTTCAGTAAAGTGGACAGACCAGAGCAATACAAAGCTACCTGATCCTTTCTTTAGTAATATACCATCTCTGAGTTTCAGAGTAAAAAATAACATCTTCTTTAAAATGCTAAAATACACAGAGAAACAAGGTAGGCTTTTTTAAACATTCCTGTATTCATTATTGTCTGCCAAAGAATGTGGCCTTAGGTCAGTGGTTTCTAGTAATGCTTGTATAACCTCTGCCATGCTTACATTAACGTATGTGACAGGCTGTTGAGACAACTGCATAACTATGGCAAATTATTATTGATATTCCTGTTTATGGTACATGGTTCTAATTACTAGACCATGATCAAATACAGGCCATTTAAATAATAAACAGCTTATATGAAAGGGTTAACCACTGGCTACTCACTCACACTATGGAGTTCAGAAGTCAACAATGGACCATTCTTCTTTTTGTAAAGAATGAAGTGGTACAAGACAACTGTGTATAACACATTGTAGACTTTGCATGTTATACTGTGATATATCGGTATTCTAGCTAACCTGCAAAAAGAAATAGTCATATAGAGGAAATAACATAGCTGTCATAACACAATGTGAATGTAAAAATCAGGAAAAGTCATATAACTTTATACTGCAACTCATTTGATAACTCTGCAGATGTAAGACGGATAAAACCAAGATAACAAAGTGAGCTGGTAGTTTCACTTGCTCAACATGTAATACAATATCAAATATTTAATTAACATTGTTCATCAATATGAAACATGATTTCTCACAGCAACGGCTCTTGTAATGGATATTTTGTAACCTTTAGCACTTCAGTTTGTATTTATACAGATTTGGTGAACAGTAACAGTCTTTCTCTCATCTGGAATGCAATGGTATGCATGCATTTATTTAATCTGAAAATTCATTCTGGAGGCCATGGCAGGCAGTTCTGTATTTCCATCTCCTGTACAGCTTATTACATTATTAGATCCTTGAGCATTACAGACATAAAAAGTGTGTGTCCTTGTGTTAACACCACTTGGCCTTATAAGGCACCAGGACCTTCACACAGTCTTTAGGAAGAACATCTAATATGACAGTACCTCTTTAAAGTGACACATTTCTGCACCCATTATTAGGTTTGTTTGGAAGCATTTTCTTTGTTTGTGGTTATATACCTGTTCTAAAAGTAGTTCATTTATAGTGAAGGATCTAGAGATTAAGAAACGTGGTGGAGACAGGTGACCTGAAAAATTACATGTGTATATGTCGAGGAAACCTCAGATGAAGGGACATATATGCTGCTGTCCTAATCTCTTGTATCTGTAATTAAATTGTTTAATTTGATTATCATAGCTGACAAATACAACACACTTATAATGTTGGTATAAAGACACTAGTCTCTTTCTCTCTGAATCACTGATCAGCCCATCTTGTGTTAATCCTGAACATAGGTGTAGCCAGCCTCATACTATGTGATGTCTTCTGATCATACTGAATCCAGAATAATGGATCAGGTCAGTCTAATAGAAGAATTGTTCTGCATGATACCAACAGTGAACTCAAAAAAATAATAATAAAATAAAAAATATCACAAACCACTAGGTAGAAAACCAAGAACTGTTTAATATATAAACAACTAAGCGCTTTCACCTTAGTGTTCCAACAGGCTTCTTAAGAGTCATTTACATTATGTTAAAATCACACTTAAGTATCCCAAACACAGAATAAGGCAACCAATCACATTTGAACTTACTCAATGAATTAAAACCTTGCAAAAGCATTCTTTAAAGCCACAATACATAATATATAGAAACCTCATACATGCTGAACAGAATGCCGTACAACGTATTGATCTACACATTTAGTTTTAAATAGTACAATTTAAAACCTAAATTCCAACCTTAACTTCATTATGTACCACTTAAATTATATGACCATAAGAGAGCTAAATCTTATTTGCACTTTGCTTCAAAATTGGTTTAACTGAAATGTTGTCATTGAGACCCAGTGAAATTGTGGCGTTAAGTCTAAGTTGCCACCTATCCTCCTTAGTCTCCACCTCAGCTTTAGCATCACCCCCTCTTTCTTTCAATGGGTCTTTGTCTATCACAAAGAAAATAAACATTTTAAATTTGTTGCATTTAGTACTATGTAAATAGAGGATATTGTGAGTGTCCCAGTTTCTAATTGATCTAAGATGCTCTCCAATCCTGTCCCTGAGTCTACATGTAGTTTTTCCCACGTAGAACCCATAGCAGGATACACATGTTGCCAAGTACACCACCATAGATGTGTTACAGTTGCATTTTCCTGGACATTTTAAAGAAAAACTGCAACTAGCCACTGAAACATAAAGGCCATCATTAATGAATTTGCAATATTTGCAGGCTCCGGATTTTGACATAATTGACCTAAATCCCTTTTTTTTTTCTTTTCCATTTGCATCTCTTAATATGTTTTTGATATTCTTGCCTCTACTATATACTATTTTGGGTTTTCTACCTAGTTTATCCTTTGTTTCTTGTTCAAGGCATAAATCCCAATAGTTATTAATAATCCCCACCACACTGAGAATCTGTTTGTTACAGGACAAAACTAATGCATCAGTTCCCTCAATTTTTTATTGTTGTCTATTAGTGTAACTCCTTCCTTTCTCAAAATAGGGCAACAAGTAGAATTTCTCTTATGTAATACTTCTATTTTAGTTTTTATTAAAAGTTTAAGTGGCTACCCTCTATTTATGAATAAACCAATCAAGGTAAACATTTCTTTCATAAACATTTCATTATCACTTACAAGCCTGGACAATCGCACCATTTGGCCCTTAATAATGCTTTTCCTCTGATGCTGGGGATGACAGCTGTTAAAATGAAGCAAGCTGTTCGAAAAAGTTTCTTTCCTAAAGATGGTACTTTCCAACCTTTTACTATCTTCATTTTTTGATAAATGTGTATCTAGATAGTCAGCCTCATTATGTTTCCACATACTAGTAAACTTACAAAAAGAGATAGTATTATTAAGATATTCTATAAACTTACAAGCCTCATTTTCATCCCCTTGTAACAAGATGAGAAGCTCATCCAAAAACTGATTGTACGATATAATTTTAAAAGAAACAAATCCTCACAAGTACGGCAAGTGCAACAGCCCAAAAGAAATCCATTTGGTAAAAAGTGCGAAGACCAGCACAAAGTGGTGTGAAATAATTAATTTATTAATGGCTCATAGCAAAATAACAAATTCAAATAACAGATTCAGACCAGTTTTGGCTGACTAAAGCCTTCCTCAGTTTAACCCATGTTGAACCAAGGTTTAAAATCTCATTATATAATTGCACACTGCATCAAAAACTCCATTCATTGGTTGGTTATAACTGTTCATTAAATCCAGGAGGAAATAAACCTCCCAGTTTAATGATCCACCTCTTTTCTTTATTATTTATGTATTTATTTTATTTATTTTATTTTACATTTGTTTACTGGGATAGTCCAACTGGATACATGTCCATTTTCAGAGGAGGCCTGGGGAGAAAAGCTCCAAGATAATAATACACATTGAACATTTAATAAATGCTAGTTTCAAGCAGATTACAGTCATAAGCAATACCTGCATTTAGCACATATAGTACTAACATATTATAAAACACTTTACATAACATAACATTATTTTCAAAGTTATAAATACATAACATTACATTCAGGTTTAAGACACATTGAGCAGCAGTTATACAATTGACACTTCCTGAAATGGTGTGGTAGAAAAAAATTAGAAGTAGTAGAAGGTAAGGCACCTAAGTAATAAAGAGGTCACTAGGCGGAGTTAGTGCAAGGACATAACCAATGAGTTTTGAAGTATTTCTTGAGTTTGTTTTTGAATTGGGTTAGTGAGGGTTCTAGGGTCAAGTCAGCTGGGAGTCTGTTCCATGTTTTTCTAACAGACATGGGAAACAGAGAGTCCCCAGCTGAGCAGTTAGATTTGTATGTTTGAACTAGGAGTCTAGTGGATGATCACAGTGGCCTGGTGCTGGTCTAGTGGCTGATAATATTTTTTAGTTCAGGTGTATTTTCTGGTTGGCAAAGGACTTTGTGTGCCACTATTAGCTGGTTGAACTGCAGTAGGCTAGGCAGTTCAAGCCATACTAGGCAATTTAGGTTGTGACAGTGGTGTGTCCGGCAGGCTGTGCCAGTAGCAAATCTGGCTATGTGGTTATAGCAGGGTGATAGTTTATTAAGATCTGTTTTGTTTAAGTTGGAGAATAGAGGTGCGGCGTAGAGAAGAGTTGATAGTAGATGGGAACAGGCAATTGCAGTTCTAGCAAGTGGGGTAAGGAAAGGTTTGATTCTGTAAAGAGAGCCAAGTTTTGTATTAATGGTTTTGATAGCTTGATTGATATGTGCATCAAACTTCAGGTTGTTATCAACTATGACACCCAGAAGTTTAGTTTGGGCTTCTGGGGAGATGATAGTGCCATTGTTAGCGGTTATGTTGAAGGATGGCAGCGGGGTCCTGCATGTGGGGGAGAAGAGGAGCAGATTAATTTTGTTGGGGTTTAGGATTAGATGTTGATTGGAGAGCCATTTTTCCACTGTATTAAAGGTATTTTGGGTTAATGTGAATAAAGTAGCTGGTTAGGTGTCAGAAAAAATCAAGGAGGAGTCATCCGCATATTGAATGCAGGTAGTATCTGGGATAACTGAATGAAGGTTGTTGATGAAGATGGAGAAAAGATGGGGTCCTAGTATAGAGCCCTGGGGGACTCCTAATGTGATGGGTAGGCGAGATGATAGCTTGTCCTGCCATAGGACTGCCTGTTGCCTGCCCTGCAGGTAGGATTGAAGCCACTGGAGTGCATGATTGTTTAATGAGAAGACCTCCAAGATATTTATAAGGATTTTGTGGTCAACCATGTCAAAAGCCTTGGATAGATCTAGAAAGAGTGCTGAGGATAGTTTGTTATTATTGCGGTTGTGGTTAATGACATTAGAGAAAGAGAGGAGGGCAGAAGTAGTACTGTGGTTTGGCTTAAAACCATGCTGAAAGTTGGACAACAGCTTGATCTGTGTGCGGTAGTGCATGAGCTGTATGTGTACATACTTCTCCATAATTTTAGCTAGAGGTGACAAAATAGCTATGGGTCTAAAGTTTGACAGTTCAGTGGAACTGCCTCCTTTATGGAGAGGTATGACATGGGAGATTTTCCATATAGTGGTTACAGTAGCTTCAGATATAGGTCTGTTGATCAAGATTGAGATGGGGTATGCTATGGTGTCAGCAGCCTTTTGCAGATAGTCTGCTGGGAGGAGGTCGGCAGCCAGGGTGGTGGGTCTTAGTTTCTTAAGTAGGGCATGAATACGTTGAGTAGGAACAGGGTGGAAGGTAAAGTATGTTTGGGTACTGGGTGTGGCTGCATTAGAATTTGAGCCATTGGGAGAGAGTTGGCTGGCTAGAAACTGGCTATTCTCTGTGAAGAAGCTGTTGAAATTATTAACAATGTCTACTGGGGATTTTTGTTGGGAAGCTGAGGGGGGTGGAGTGGTTTACTGGCCTGGGATAAGTTTGTTTATTCCTGCCCAGAACTTTTGAGGTTTGTTTTGGTGTTTTTGCAGTAGATGACAGAAGTAGTTCATTTTGTCTAAGGTTATGGATTTTTTTTGGTGTCATTCCTTAACTGTCTGAATCTTAGTTGATCAAGTGGGGCTTTTGTTTTTTGGTAAGTGGCCCATGCTTTGTTTCTGAGTGAAATTTTGGTTTGGTATCTTTAGAAAGCCATGGTGCAGTATTAACTTTGGTTCTAATAGAGTGGTTGGGAGCATGGGAGTTAAGAATAGCAAGGAATTTGGTGTTAAAGTATGCTACTGCTTCATCCTGGGGGAGACTTTTTAGTACTGACCAGTTGCATGCCTTAAGTTCATTTTGAAACTTGTTGAGAATAAAATTCTTGTTGTTTCTTAATGTTCTATAGATGGGTTGGTAGGAGCAGTCTACTTTGAGCTTGATTACATAGGTTAGACAGTGGTCACTTAAGGTCATCAGACAAAGTGCTTGATTTATAGGATTGAAAATGGGTATTGACAAGTATCCAGTCTAGGGTACTTTCCTTGTTATTGGGTTTTCCTGTCCTGGTGGGGGAGGTTATGATTTGAGTAAATCCATAGAGGTTTATGTGGGTTGTGGGGGTTTCACAAGAGCAAGTGTTCCAGTCAATGTTGAAATCCCCAAGAACAATTGTTTCTTGGGGGTAGTTAGTGGATAACCAATATAAGAAGTCTTCTAAGGTTTCTGTGTTCCTGCCTGGGGGAATGTAGACACAGACAATGTTTACATTTTTGTTTTTATTAATTTGTAGTTTTGAGATAAGAATTTCAGCATTATTGAACTGGGGTGGTTGTTGGGTGAGTATGCTGACAGATAGAGTAGACTTGTAAAGTATGGCTACCTCACCACCCTTTCTGGTGGTATGGTCTTGTCGAAACATATTGTACTCTGGTGGCAGAATCTCATGGTCCTTGGTGGCAGGCTTTAGCCACGTTTCTGTTAGGCATAATATATCTGGGGAATGAACAGCTAAGAGGGCATGCAGGTGCTGAGTTTTGTTATGTATGCTCCTAATGTTTAGATGGCAGGCCAGTAGTGAGTTAGGAGGTCTATTTGTTGGAGCTATGGTGGTAGGGGATATAGTAGGGGGATTAGGGTCAACAAGTGGGGAAGGACCAGGGTTTGGGTGGATGTCGTAGTCCTTTGTGAGGTTGTAGTTTATCCTGAGTATGAGTTTTAAGATTTTGAATAAAGTTTTGTAATAGTGTCTAGTTTTATGACTAATGTAACTAGGTCTAATAAGATGGTAGTATTTAGGGATTAAGGAGATAAGCATGAGGGGAGTAAGTAAGGGTGCATTATTACCTGTTGTAGATGGGATGGATGTTTGGAATTTAGGGTAGTGGAAACCTGGGTGACTCTGACATTCGTAGGTGGTTGGGAGATATGGGATGAGTAACAGGGGTAGAAGTAGAGTTCATTATAGCATACCTACTGAATGAGACTTGAAACTTAGGCAAAAGAAATAGTAGAGTTGGAGGACTGGTGGTATCAGGTTGAGAGTGGTGCTGTTGAGTGACAAGTTGTTACTGATTGGTTTTAAAAAGTGGGGTGTGGTCTAGTACCAATAAATGTAGCAGCTCCATGGGTGGGAGGAATTTGGGGGCAGGGTGGGGTACAAAGCAAGCACGAGCGAAGCGAGGGCAAGCAGAGCAGGGATGAACCAATGCCTGTACTAAGTTGTAGCAGTTTAACCTGTTTGAGGAAAAAAGGGGGTGGTGGAAAGAAAAGGCAGTAGGAGTGGTTAGAGGGAGACTTTGATTGACTCAAGACACCACACCAGAGGTAAGTTGAATGTAAAGGCCTAAAATCTGCACTCAGCACTTTAATGTTACTTGCACTCAGCACTTTAATTTTACTTATGTTTTGCAGGAAAGACAGACAAACTATACAATTTTGAGGATTTTTACAAGGGTTACTTGTTCAACTGTTAGACAAGTAAGTAAAACTTTCAACAGGAATCTTTGTCTGAGTGTTAGAAAGCCAGAAAGGTACAAGGTATACCTGTAAAAATTAGGGTCAGAGAGACAAATGTAAGAGGCAGTGTACTATAGTTACAGGGGAAGGAGGCAAACACTCAAGTAGAAAAGGGCTGTATGGCTAACCAAAATGGTGACTTGCTTAATTACACAGCACTGTAAGAGAAAGCTTAACAAATGTTTTTTATACGTGTAACCTACTTTAATTGCTGGGAGAAACTGTTTTTGTTGTGGTGGCCAATTGCAATCCTGTAGACACCGTTATGCAGGAGCTGCAGTATTTTAGTGTAGGTAAATGTGAAGTTCATCTAGGAAAAGAGAAAAGCAGAGACTCTAGGGTAAGCATTAAGGCAGCAACAGGCAGTTATTTTATAATAGTACATTCAGAAAGGTGGGGGGGGTAAAGTAGCACACTTCAGAATGGACTAGGATTTATAGAAACCTAAGCAAGAGAACAATGCAGTAAATAACAAACACTTGCCAGATTTTAAAGATATACCAGAAAAACTAAATCAATTGTTCACAATTGTACAACTGGAAAATTGTCAGTAAAAGCAATTCAGTTATAGCTAGCACAAGTTATTCAGGTCATAAAAGCACTTCTTCAATGTGTGTGTGCAATTTAAACATTAAAAACATATGCACTGATTCGCAACCAAAGAGAAAGTATTCCACTGGATTTATTTTCAAACAAGACACAGCTCAAGTAAAACAAGTAAAAAACCATAAGGTAAAAAAACATAAAGTAAAGCGCTTTTCGTCCGGATAATATCCGGACTTCTTCAGACAAACAATAAAATTTAAATGACACAAATTCAAATAGTTTAACCATAATGCACTAACCAATCAGACAAGACTCTGTGACTGACGAGTTGTTAAAGCAACAACCCCTCTAGTTTAAACCCTTGGAGTACATTGTATTTTCTTTATCTAATGTATTAAATAGTATTCTCTAAATAAATAAACATTTTGTTCTATTTACATCATAAAATAATCATACATCCAAATATGTCTGATGTAGTTAAATAATGTTCTCTAAGTAAGTAAACATTTTGTTCTATTTACATCATAAAATAATCGTAGATCAAAAATGTACATATATATCCTAAGTAGGTTTTCTACACGTAGGTATTATACTATGTTATACTGTGACAACAATTAATTTCGTTAAAATACTGTTCTCCTCTCTTTATTATTAAAAAATGTATAAACTAATTAAAATTCATTGTTGGCTTAATCCAAGCTAGTTCCCATACTGTAGCTGCCGTAAAACTGTAATGCGTTACACAATTAGTTATAATTCATAAAAATGCAAGTAAAAGGTTGTTGCAAACTAAAAGGCAACCAGTGACAAGCATTTTTAACCTAGTTTTAATATTACAAGTCTCCAGTATTAACAGTATGTGTGCAAATAATAAATACCTTATTCTTTGTGTTAAAATTCAATACTCTAAAGTGATCAAGTCACTACTTTCCCACTACTGAAAATATATATAAAAAGAAAGTTAAAATAGTTGTCATCGCTACAAGTCATCAATTTAAATTACATTCAGTGTTATTAACATTACAAATTAATAAATTTTAATGATACATACAGCATTATACTGTAGTTGGCATCGTAACCTTCCTGTAAAAGCCTCAGTAGTTATTTTAACCCAATATTCTAGTGAACCGTACTTATCTCAAAAGGCTTCTTCATTTTAATATACACGCTATTGAGCATGTTTCGTTTAGTCCTGGCTCTGTACATGCTCTTAAGCGTAATTGCCAACTCAGTTCATTTTTTCAAGTTCTAACTTCATGTAGTTATCATTAAAATATTTTCCTCCTATGGTTTGGTTATTTATGTGACTGATCACCATAAAATTAAATGCATGTCCAGCATTTTGCTTGCAGTGTCTTGCTAAAGCATTGTCACCTTTATTCCTTCTTATTGCGTAAAGATGTTCATATATTCTATCCCTCAGACGACGGTCCGTCTTACCAATATAAAATGACGGACATTGTGTACATTGAGCTAAATAAACTATTGATCTTGTATTACAGTTATAAATATCTCTAATAATAAATGTTTCTTTTCTTATTGTGAAAGTATTTGAGGTATCAATAAAGGCACAATATTTACATGTACCACACTTGTGTGTACCTCCGTTGTTTTTCTTAATTTTGCATTTTGTTTCCAAAAGATTTTTCATATTTGGTCCCCTCCTAAAAGTAATAGTTGGACCATAGTTTATTATGTTAGACATGTCTTTGTCTAGTGATAAGCAAAACCAATATTTTCTAACTATTCTCTGTATGTCTACAGCCTCTGGGCAATAAGTGAAAGTAAATGCCAAAGCAAAGTTCTTTCCAGTGTTTGAACACGTAGTGATGGTATACTTTTCATCTGTGAAAATTTGTTCCCTCCCATCTTCACTATACATGGGTTCAGTGTTTGTGTTGTCTATTAAATTCATTGTTACATATCTATTTAAAATAGGTATGTATATTCCATTCTTCCTCTTTGTTATTACTTCCTGGAATATCTCCCTTAAGAAGTGGCTAGGGTAACCTCAATGTGTGAACATTCTATACAATAAATCACATTCACATTCAAAATCTTCATCTAGTGTAATCATCCTTGCCGCTCTAACAAGTTGGCCTTTCACGACAGGCTTCTTTTAGTGGCAAGGGTGTGAACTTAAAAAATGAAGGAATGTGTTTGAATATGTATTTTTTCTATAAATTTTTGCTGTGTATCTACCTTTGTGCAAGTTTTTACTTAATTCAACGTCCAAAAAATTAATCTTTACCTCCTGAAATTTTTTGTAAATTTTAGGAATGTAGTTGTTGAATTTAGGAATGTTGAATTTTGAATGCTGTCTCCGTTAAAGATAATAAATATGTCATCTAAAAATCTCTTGTAAATAAATAATCTTTCTTTCCATTGACTATTTAGAATGAAATTAGTTTCCCAATAGGCCATAACCAAGTTAGCGAAACTCGCGCCTACTGGGGAACCCATTGCTATTCCTATCTTCTGTAAAACTAATTTATTGTCAAATGACACATAATTATTTTTCAAAATAATGTCTAGTAATTGTTCTACTAAGAGACATTCATTTCTTGTTGCTCTTTTTTCTGTAATAAAATCCACTACCCATTGTATTCCTATATCTTGTGGTATACATGAGTAAAGGTCACAAACATCCACTGTAAGGAAGTTCAGTTCATTGTTAAATATTAGTGTCTCCATAACTCCCAAGAAAGACCATGAGTCTTTTAGTATTTGTGTTTCCTTTACCACATAGTTTTTCAAAATTGAATCAGCGAGTTTTACACATGGATATGTGATAGACTGTCTTGCATCAACCAATGGTCTAAAGGGTGGGTTAGCCAAGTCTTTATGAATTTTTGGTATACCAAACAGTTGTGGAATTTTAGGGGACAACATAGTTAAGTAGTGATTAAGGTTAGTGTCAATTAAACCATCAGTGTATAAGTCACTTATAAACATTTTAATTCTATTATATGCTTGGTTTAGTTGATGTCAACTCACTTCTTCATATGTGTCCTTTTCCAAAACTGATGTCATTATTCTATTATAGTCTTCGTTGTACATGACCACAAGACCCCCACCCTTATCAGGTTTCATAAATCTGAGTGGAAGGGACCTGACCATTGTTAACAGTTGCCTTTCTTCAAGTGTAATGTTTTTTGTGTGCCTGTTTTCTTTGAAACCTTTCACAACTTGTCTAAACTCTTGTTCACATAACTGTTCAAACATGCCAATAGTTGCATTACATGGGGGGTTGAAGGTGCTAGTCACCCTCAATTCGTTATTGCTGTATGAAGTATTACCTAATAAGACACCTAAGTTCAGTTTACAAATAAACTGCTTGAAGTCAATTAGTAATACATCTCTTCGATGGAACAAATGTTAACCCTTTTGCAAATAATTCAACTAAGGTACCATCAATACAACATTCAGTATAATTAAAGATTTTAAAATAATAATAATAAATAATTCAACTATTTATTCTTTAAATAATTAAAGATTTTAAAGTTCCCCTCTTTGTTGGTAATAACTTCAAATAAGTTAATAATAATAATAATATTTCAACTATTTATATTTTCAGTAGTGGGAAAGTAGTGACTTGATCACTTTAGAGTATTGAATTTTAACACAAAGAATAAGGTATTTATTATTTGCACACATACTGTTAATACTGGAGACTTATAATATTAAAACTAGGTTAAAAATGCTTGTCACTGGTTGCCTTTTAGTTTGCAACAACCTTTTACTTGCGTTTTTATGAATTATAACTAATTGTGTGACGCATTACAGTTTTACGGCAGCTACAGTATGGGAACTAGCTTGGATTAAGCCAACAATGAATTTTAATTAGTTTATACATTTGTTAATAATAAAGAGAGGAGAACAGTATTTTAACAAAATTAATTGTTGTCACAGTATAACATAGTATAATACCTACGTGTAGAAAACCTACTTAGGATATATATGTACATTTTTGATCTACGATTATTTTATGATGTAAATAGAACAAAATGTTTACTTACTTAGAGATCATTATTTAACTACATCAGACATATTTGGATGTATGATTATTTTATAATGTAAATAGAACAAAATGTTTATTTATTTAGAGAATACTATTTAATACATTAGATAAAGAAAATACAATGTACTCCAAGGGTTTAAACTAGAGGGGTTGTTGCTTTAACAACTCATCAGTCACAGAGTCTTGTCTGATTGGTCAGTGCATTATGGTTAAACTATTTGAATTTGTGTCATTTAGAATTTTACTGTTTGTCTGAAGAAGTCCGGATATTATCCGGATGAAAAGCGCTTTACTTTATGGTTTTTTACCTTATGGTTTTTTACTTGTTTTACTTGAGCCGTGTCTTGTTTGAAAATAAATCCAGTGAAATACCTTCTCTTTGGTTGCGAATCAGTGCTTGTTCGTTCTTAGTTTTTGGAGGTTCGTTTATTGGTGGTAACATTTCAGTTAAGCCAATTTTAAAGCAGAGGGCAAATGAGATTTATCTCTCTTATGGTCATATAATTGAAGTGGCACATAATGAAGTTTAGGTTAGAATTTAGGTTTTAAATTGTATTATTTAAAACTAAATGTGTAGATCAATAAGTTATATGACATTCTGTTCAGCATGTATGAGGTTTCTATATATTATGTATTGTGGCTTTAAGGAATGCTTTTCAAAGTTTTAATTCATTGAGTAAGTTCAAATGTGATTGGTTGCCTTATCCTGTGTTTGGGAGACTTAAGTGTGATTTTAACATGATTTAAATGACTCTGAAGAAGCCTGTTCGACACTAAGGCGAAATCGCTTAGTCATTTATGTATTAAACAGGTTTCGGTTTTCTACCTTGTGGTTTGCGATTTGTTTTTTTTTTTTTTTTAGTTCAGTCTTTTGTTTGCCTGTTGGCAAGTTTTGTGTGTGTTAAATTGGTGATGAAATCCTGCCCCAAGGTGAAATGAGTTCTGGGAGCTTATCGGTGATGGAAGTTCTGTTGGGTGAGCTGGTATCATCTGTTCAGAGATTATCTACCCTGCTTTTAAAAGACAGTGCACTGAATGGTGGTGATAACACCTTAACCAGCACCCAAGCCAAGTTATTCACCTTACACACTCCAATGATTACGAAGGATATTAACGTTGCTATGTCCACCAACAATAATTCTCAATTGAGAAGAAATGACATGGCGAATTGGTTCATGGCACCAGAAATGGTATTCAGAGATGGCAATGGTGAGAGAAACATTATGCCTTTGCTAAGGTTTCAAATGTTGAACTTTGAAAAGTTGTGTAAAAGATATCATTCCATGCAATTGGACAATTCTTTCTTAACAAGGTCATTGGCGTTAAAACAAGTGCCGAAAGGACTTCGGTTGTGGAAGCAACCTATGGGTATAGAAAGTGGTTCAACTGCATTTCTTGAATTGGTGGCACTTTTTGACAAAGCTAGACTAGAGATGATGGATTTTATAATCAAAAATAACCAGAGTAAGTTAAATGTTTTGCAAGCGGAAATTGCTGCTCTAAATCAGAGTATTTCAAATGATTTATTGTTTGCACAATATAAACAAAGTTATAGTAAAGTGTTGCATGATGTTGAGTTGTTTGTTAAGAAAAGTTTTAATATGAAGCAACATAAATAAAGGGACACTATGGACTATAAGTATAACCAGGCCTACCCTTTAGGCAATAAGGGGAGAAACACACAAAATATGATGTACGTTAATGAAAGAGGACATAATTTGGATTTGCAGAACTGGGTGTGATGGGAATTTGACACTTCATGATGAATATGAAGAAGAAGAAGATTTTTAGATCAAGACCCCCAATTGAGGAGGTCAGAATGCTTGAGGAATCAAGTGAATACGAACATCAGGAACCATCAGAGGAATTCCCACAACAGGAGGACATGGGGAGGGAGGAGAAACAAATGGAATTAACTAATGTTATGTTTGCTGGACTTATCAGTGTTACAGTTGGTTCTCATGATGACACATGGTAGAGTACTTTTTGATGTTAAAACCTTGAATGCTAAAGTGAACACAGACAACAATTTTGAGTGTAAAAATGTGATTTTACTAGTTACAATTTTAGTGAATTAGAAATTGGGGATGCCAGACTTTGAAATTGACACTGCTGATGTTTTAACTAATTTAAAGTTATTTGTTAGACAGCTTAACTTGAGATTGTTTTTCTGTGAACATTCTACTATAAATATGAATGAACTTAGATGGAAAAGTCTGTTCCTTCCACCTAATAATTCAAAGACAATGTTATTTGAAAGAATTTGTGAGAAGGAAATTAGAAATATAATAACAGAAAGAAAAATAGGTCAGAGAAATCTTACTTTTGAATAAAGGAAAATTCTTTCAGACCTGGCCAAAGATAGAGACAACAGAATTATGAAGCAGGACATGGATAGGGGTCAGGTCATTATGCCACATATTGATTATGTGGCAAAAATGTATGACATACTTAATGACACCTGCACCTATGACAGAGTTTCTAAACATGTGGTCAATAGACCTTATATGGGAATTGATCTTTTTTTGTCTGACACATTCTTCCACTGGGTTATAGATCAAAATGACTATACATTTTTAACAGTAGAACATCCAGTGACCCCTCAGATTTTCAGCATCCCCAAGGTCCACAATAATATTCAAAACCCACCGTTTAGACCTATAGTTGCAGCAATGGCTTCTAAAACAGAACCACTTGCAGCTTGGGTGGATAAGTTAGCAAGGCCAGTGGTGAGGGAAGCCGATCATATCATCAGGGATTCTTGGCACTGTTTAGAAAGATCAGGAACACACAGAGGAAATGTTGGAGATTCTTTTTTAGCAATGGACGTAGTCAATCTATTTACTGTCATTCCACACCACACTGGATTCGAATGGTTTCAGGAAGGCTTAATAAAGAGCAACACAATGGATACAATGAAGATAAACTTCCTTGTTGAAACTATGGAAATAGTTTTAAGAAACAATTCCCTTTTCTTTGAGGGAGAACCATTCCATCAAAATATCAGGGGTGGCAGTGGGAGTGAAATGTGCCCCCATTTTCGCAAACCTGGTTTTGTTGGAATAGGATAGGATCTGTATCTTAGAAACCCATTTTATGGATAAAATTATATAGTACAATCAGTCTTTGGATGATATTCACATCTTGTGGGAAAGGGATGAAAATAAGTCTCGTGACTTTGTAGAATATCTTAATAATACTACCTCTTTTTTTTAAGTTTACTAGTACATAGAAACATAATGAGGCTGACTATCTAGATATACATTTATCAAAAAATGAAGATAGTAAAAGGTTGGAAAATACCATCTTTAGGAAAGAAACTTTTTCGAACAGCTTGCTTCATTTTAACAGCTGTCATCTCCAGCATCAGAGGAGAAGCATTATTAAGGGCCAAATGATGTGATTGTCCAGGCCTGTAAGTGATAATGAAATTTTTATGAAAGAAATGTTTACCTTGATTGGTTTATTCATAAAAAGAGGGTACCCACTTAAACTTTTAATAAAAACTAAAAGGGAAGTATTACAGAAGAGAAATTCTACTTTTTGCCCTATTTTGAGAAAGGAATGAGTTACACTAATAGACAACAACAAAAAATTGAGGAAAACTGATGCATTAGTTTTGCAGTATAACAAACAGATTCCCATTGTGGTGGGGATTATTAACAACTGTTGGGATTTATGCCTTGAACAAGAAACAATGGATAAACTAGGGAGAAAACCCCAAATAGTCTATAGTAGAGGCAAGAATATCAAAATCATATTAGAGATGCAAATGGAAAAGAAAAAAGTGATATAGGTCAATTATGTCAAAATGCAGAGCTTGCAAATATTGCAAAATTCATTAATGATGGCCCTTATGTTTCAGTGGCTAGTTACAGTTTTTCTTTAAAATGTCCAGGAAAATGCAACTGTAATACATCTATGGTGGTATACTTGGCAACATGTATATCCTGCCCTGGGTTCTACATGGGAAAAAATGCACGTAGACTCAGGGACAGGATTGGAGAGCATCTTAGAGCAATTAGAAACAGGGACACTCACAATGCCCTCTTTTTACATAGTACTAAATGCAACAAATTTAAAAAGTTTATTTTCTTTATGATAGACAAAGTCCCATTGAAAGAAAGAGGGGGTGATGCTAAAGCTGAGGTGGAGACTAAGGAGGTTAGGTGGCAACTTAGACTTAATGCTATAATTTCACTGGGTCTCAATGACAACATTTCAGTTAAACCAATTTTGAAGCAGAGGGCAAATAAGATTTAGCTCTCTTATGGTCATATAATTTAAGTGGTACATAATGAAGTTTAGGTTAGAATTTAGGTTTTAAATTGTACTATTTAAAACTAAATGTGTAGATCAATAAGTTGTATGGCATTCTGTTCAGCGTGTATGAGGTTTCTATATATTATGTATTGTGGCTTTAAAGAATGCTTTTGCAAGGTTTTAATTCATTGAGTAAGTTTGAATGTGATTGGTTGCCTTATCCTGTGTTTGGGATACTTAAGTGTGATTTTAACATAATGTAAATGATTCTGAAGAAGCCTGTTGGAACACTAAGGTGAAAGCACTTACTCGTTTATGTCTTAAACAGTTTTTGGTTTTCTACCTCGTGGTTTGTGATATTTTTAATTTTTTTTAGTTCAGTTTTTTGTTTGCCTGTTGGCACGTTTTGTGTATGATATCAACAGTCTAGACTTGAGGATAAACCTAGAATGCTATGACACTCACAGAAAGTGTGCATGAGTAAAGGTTAGGTATCAATCAGCAGGAACCAGCCTTGCATAGAAATGTGAAGTTATTATGATCTACATTTTTCAGTTGGTGTTAGTCCTTGCCTTGTCCCTTGAAAATGAAGTATTTTTTGATAACATTATAATATAGAGAGGACTATATAGTATATTATAGCTGCCATTTTAATAAGCTGCTGTTCCCATGAATCAACTAACTGTTATATAGTCTGTAGGTCACACTGGTTCTTTACTTAGTCAAGACTCAGTTTGGTAGCCTGATGACCCCTTATAAGAGTAAAACGTATGTGCCTGCAGTCTTGAAATTTGTAGATTGCACTGAAAGACCCTTTAATCAAATATGGCCCATGCTACTTCGCGGTATGGGATTTGTTGTTTGCCCAGTACCTTTCGTGGTGACCCTTTTTTCTAAGATTCTCCATTGTGACTTCCCTCTGTTTAATTACTGGACTCTTTCTGCTTGCATGTACATCCAATAAGATTGTGATGGAGTGTTATTCCTTGGCAGTATCTGTATTACTGATAGATGTTTACCTAAAGGGAATGAGTTTGTGTGCATTTTGTTTTAGTAAGTCACAAGCTGAGATATGCTGATTTTTACTTCTACAGAATAACATCACATCCACAAAGTATATTAACACCGTGATGGTGCTGTATCATATGTGCTGAGCATGTCACTACTCTGATGGTGCTGTAGCATATGTGCTATGTCACCAGTCTGATGACACTTTACCTTATGTGCTGAGTTTGTCACCAGATTGATGGTGCTGGAATGTCATCAGTCTGATGGTGATGTACCCTGTGTGCTGAGTAAAACAAAAATAGCTTCACAGACCACTAGGTTGGATATAAAACTTTAATACAGTTTTATATCCAGCCTGGTGGTCCATGAAGCTATTTTTGTTGTATTTAGTGTTTTTTGCATATTTGGACTTTTGGTGCCTCTCCTTGTCCTTTGGTTCATGTGTGCTGAGTATGTCACCACTCTGATGGTGCTGTATAATATGTGCTGCGCATATCACCAGTCTGATGATGATTTACCATGTGTGCTGAATATGTCACCAGACTGATAGTGTTGTACCATATGTGTTGAGTATGTTACCAGTCTGATGGTGCTGTACCATATGTGCTGAGTATGTCATCAGTCTAATGGTGCTGTACCATATGTCCTGAGCATGTCACCAGTCTAATGGTGATTTACCATGTGTGCTGAGTATGTCATTAGTCTGATGGTGATGTACTATATGTACTGAGTATTTCACCAGTCTAATGGTGGTGTATCATATGTACTGAGTATGTCACCAGTCTGATGGTGATTTACCATGTGTGCTGAGTATGTCATTAGTCTGATGGTGATGCACTATATGTACTGAGTATGTCACCATTCTGATGGTGATGTACCATATGTCCTGAGCATGTCATCAGTCTAATGGTGTGCTACCATATGTGCTGAGTATATCACCAGTCTAATGGTGCTGTATCATATGTGCTGAGTATGTCACCAGTCTGATGGTGATTTACCATGTGTGCTGAGTATGTCATTAGTCTGATGGTGATGTACTATATGTACTGAGTATGTCACCAGTCTGATGGTGATGTACCATATGTCCTGAGCATGTCAGCAATCTAATGGTGCTGTGCCATATGTGATGAGTATATCACCAGTCTAATGGTGCTGTATCATATGTACTGAGTATGTCACCAGTCTGATGATGCTGTATCATATGTGCTGAGTATGTCACCAGTCTGATGACACTGTACCATATGTACTGAGTATGTTACCAGTCTGATGGTGTTGTACCATGTGTGCTGAATATGTTACCAGTCTGATGGTGTTGTACCATATGTACTGAGTAAGTCACCAGTCTGATGGGGGTGTATTATATGTGCTGAGTATGTCACAAATCTGATGGTGCTGTACCATATGTGCTGACTATGTCACCAGTCTGATGGTGCTGTATGTCACCAATCTGATGGTGCTTTACCATATGTACTGAGTTTTTCACCAGTCTGATGGTGGTGTATCATATGTGCTGAGTATGTCACCAGTCTGATGGTGTTGTGCCATATGTACTGAGTATGTTATCAGTCTGAAGGTGGTATACCATAGGTACTGCGTATGTCACCAGTCTGATGGTGCTGCACTATATGTGCTAAGTATGCCACCAGTCTAATGCTGTGTGTGTCACCAGTCTGATGGTGGTGCACCATATGTGCTGAGTATGTCAACAGTCTCCTGGTGTTGTATAATTACTTATCAGCTACTTTAAAATGTTTTTGGTGTGTTTTTGTGCAGCTTTTCTCCCCTAATCATTGTAAAATATGTAATCTGTTGCAGAGCATTCTCCCTTTATGTATAGATGCTCTACTACTGTTTAAATGTTTTTTTTAATCAGTTGTGGAGGTTCTCTTCCCAGGCCTCCACTGAATATGGGCCATTGACTCAGTCAGACTTTCCCAGTTATCAAAGGACAAATAAATAACATAAATAAAATAAACAAATAAAATAAATTGTGCCATATACACTGAGTATGTCACCAGTTTGATGCTGCTGTATGTTATCGGTGTAACAGTGCTGTAATATATGTGCGGAGTATGTCACCAGTTTGGTGCTGCTGTACCATATTCACTGAGTATGTTATCGGTGTAACAGTGCTGTAATATATGTGAGGAGTATGTCACCCGTTTGATGCTGCTGTATGTTATCGGTGTATCAGTGCTGTAATATATGTGAGGAGGATGTCACCAGTTTGATGCTGCTGTATCATATTCACTGAGTATGTTATCGGTGTAACAGTGTTGTAATATATGTGAGGAGTATGTCACCCGTTTGATGCTGCTGTATGTTATCGGTGTAACAGTGCTGTAATATATGTGAGGAGTATGTCACCAGTTTGATGCTGCTGTACCGTATTCACTGAGTATGTTATCGGTGTAACAGTGCTGTAATATATGTGAGGAGTATGTCACCCGTTTGATGCTGCTGTATGTTATCGGTGTAACAGTGCTGTAATATATGTGAGGAGTATGTCACCAGTTTGATGCTGCTGTACCATATTCAGTGAGTATGTTATCGGTGTAACAGTGCTGTAATATATGTGAGGAGTATGTCACCAGTTTGATGCTGCTGTATGTTATCGGTGTATCAGTGCTGTAATATATGTGAGGAGTATGTCACCAGTTTGATGCTGCTGTATGTTATCGGTGTATCAGTGCTGTAATATATGTGAGGAGTATGTCACCCGTTTGATGCTGCTGTATGTTATCGGTGTATCAGTGCTGTAATATATGTGAGGAGTATGTCACCAGTTTGATGCTGCTGTACCGTATTCACTGAGTATGTCATTGGTGTAACAGTGCTGTAATGTATGTGAGGAGTATGTCACCAGTTTGATGCTGCTGTACCATATTCACTGAGTATGTCATTGGTGTAACAGTGCTGTGATGTATGTGAGGGTTATGTCACCAGTTTGATGTTGCTGTACCGTATTCACTGAGTATGTTATCGGTGTAACAGTGCTGTAATATATGTGAGGAGTATGTCACCAGTTTGATGCTGCTGTATGTTATCGGTGTAACAGTGCTGTAATATATGTGAGGAGTATGTCACCAGTTTGATGCTGCTGTATGTTATCGGTGTAACAGTGCTGTAATATATGTGAGGAGTATGTCACCAGTTTGATGCTGCTGTATGTTATCGGTGTAACAGTGCTGCAATATATGTGAGGAGTATGTCACCAGTTTGATGCCGCTGAACCATATTTGCTGAGTATATCATCAGTCTGATAGTGATATACCACATATACCAAGTGCAGCCAGTCCCCTGGCGATGGGCACCCGACATGCGGACAACCCATAAATACAAACAGGCTGCCGTAATGTTGGAAAAAAAGACCAGAATAAATACAAATAAATAAAAAACAAACATCTTACTGTTACTCAGAGAAATAAGCTGTTCTTTGCTTTTTCTCTGTCTTCTCCATTCATGAAGCTGTTTGCATGTCTTGGTAGAGCAGTTACTTCCCCTTTTACAGAGAAGAAGCAATCTGATTGGCTAATGGAGTTTTGGTTTTGATGATCTGCTTGGCTGTTTGCTTCAGTACAGTTTTGAAGCGGTTACTGTACTGTCTTGTAGAATGGGCAAATGCCATTGCAGCTCACTGAGGTCTAGGTGACAGTAGGAGGTCAGACAGAGGTCTGAACATGCAGAAAAGAGTGGAAAACATTTGTGGGTGATGCCTGCAGTACAGAAATGTGAAGTGAAGCTTAAAAAGGGGAAAGTTTAAAATTTTAATTTGGAACATTCTACAGTACTATACTGTATTTTATTGCATTTTATGTATTATTATTTGTAAAAAAAAAAAGGGAATGTCTGTAAAATGCTGCTCTGAATCAGCTGAATTGAAATGTTAATTAGGTATAGACAGTGGTAGTATTGACAGTCAGACCTGAGAAGTATCTGGGTACAGTCTCTAATACTGTATATGTATCCTGTGGAACTCCACTTTAGCACTGTACTGTACCATACAGCAGCCAGACACTTTTGTGTACTTCCGTGTTGGTGACATTGTGACCCATTCCTCCAAAACATAAATCCAATGCACATGGTGGTGATGTGTCAAAGAACAGGAAAGCCATCACCCTGGAAGGTAAAGTTGACATAATAAAGAGAAACGAGAGAGGTGAAGCACCATCTGCCATTGGAAAGGCATTAGGCTATAGCCAATCAACAACTAGAACAATTTTGAAAGACAAAGAAAGAAAAATGAATCATGTGAAAGGCCATACCCCAATGGAAACTACAATTATTACAAAACAATGGAGTGGTTTAATTCTTGAGATGGAAAAGGCGATTGCTATTGCTAATTTGGATCGAAGACCAAAATCAGAGGAATATCCCTATTAGACTTTCAATGGTTTAAAAGCTGCTCAAGTAGCAAGTGCAGGGGGGTGTGACAAAGAATTTTTTGTGAGTAGGGGCTGGTTCCATCGCTTTAAAATGAGGGCTAATTTGCATAACATTAAAACTCCAGGTGAAGCTGCGACTGCAGATGTAAGTGCTGCAAGGGATTTTCCTAAAATGTTGGAAACAATTATTGAAGAAGAAGATTATTTGCCAGATCAAATATTTAATGTAGATGAAACTGGCTTGTTTTGGAAGAAAATGCCTGAAAGGACTTACATTTCAAAAGAAGAAAAAAGTGCAGCAGGGCGTAAGGTAGCAAAAGGCCAGGCGCGCCCTTAGGTCAACGGGTGCCCTAGACAAAAGAGCTCCACGGTGCCCCCGTCCTGCTCTACCTACACCAAATAAATACTGGAAAAGTGCTACTGCTAGAGCGGTGCCCTAGGCGGCCACCTAGTTGGCCTATGCCTAAGGTCAGCTATGCTAAAGGCAGGCTATCGTTATTGTTTGGGGGTAATGCTTCCGGTGATTCCAAGTTGAAGCCTTTGCTTGTGTATCACTCCTTAAATCTGAGGCCACTACAACATGTCATTAAGGCATGTCTTCCTGTTATCAGGAAGGTAAATGCAAAGGCTTGGGTTACAATTGCCATCTTTGAAGACTGGTTCTTGAAACATTTTGTTCCTGCTATTCAAAGGTATTGCCTGGCCAAAAACATTTCTTTCAAAATTCTCCTTCTACTTGACAATGCACCTGGACATCAAAACAGTTTAGATGACTTACCCCCCCCCCCCACCTCAACACCACATCACTACTTCAGCCAATGGATCAGGGAGTAATAGCCTCATTTAAGGCCTATTATTTACACCGGACCTTCTCACAAGCAGTCAGGTCTACCCAAGATAATACGATGATCTTAAGGGAGTTCTGGAAGAATTATAACATCTATGATGCCATCAAAAATATTGCTGATTCTTGGGATGAAGAAAACAGTCAAATATGAAAGGAGTGCGGAAAAAGTTGTGCCAACAATTTGCGCCAGCTTTACAGACTTCTACATATGATGACATTGCTGAAGCCAGGCAAGCTGTGGTTGATATCAGTAATCAGCTGCAATTAGTCATCACTGACACAGATGTCATAGAGTTACTTGACTCCCATGGCAAAGAACTGACCAATGAAGACCTTATGGAATCGGAGGAGCAGACAATAGTATTTGAGGAAGAAAACAGGGACCCAGAAACTCCAAAATCAAAAAATGTTTTCAACAAAAGAGTTAGCTGAAGCCTTTCATCTCACTGAAGCAGGAATGGCAAAGTTAGATGAGCAAGATCCTAATACAGAGCAGTTCACCCAAGTTTACCGTACAGTTACTGAGGGCCTCAGTTGCTATAAGGCCATTTATGATGAGAAAAAGAAAAGCTCTGTACAAACTTGCCTTGATGCCTACTTCAAGAAATTTACTCCAGCATTAAACACACTTTCTTCAGCAGCAGAATCAAACCCTGACTCTGCACTGCCAGTCCATTCTCTTCAACAACAAGTCCATCATTTTCTGCATCATCCAGTTAATAAAGTTATCATAATGTTAACTCACAAATGAGTGTTAACCTTTACAGTAATTGTTATCCTTTTTCTTTTCATTTAAACTTTCAGAACTGCTTCTTTAATGTTTTTACTGTATTGTACAAGTGTATGACATAGTTACTGTACTGCTACAGTATTACACTGTACTTACAGTATTATTATTGTTAAAAGATGATAAAGGTGAGCGGACTTGTTGAACTAACTCCTTTAATAGTAAGCGCTTTTGTTGGCAATGAATAAGCCAACTTCTTCAGACCTTCGAACCAAATACAAAATCTTTGAATGTCAGGCTCTTTTACGGTTCACCTAAGGGTAATACATGGATCCAGCTGTGCCTTTTACATGGATTACACAGAATATGACTGGAGGAATAGAATTTATGACTTCTTGAAGTGTGTTGGAAATATATGAAAATACAGAAGTCACTACATTTCAAGTCATAGAAGTAAGGGTCACACAACTTCTGTCACAATAACTCATAATGAAATAGTTTGAGTATGCATATTCTTGTAAGGCAAGTACATGAGCACATCTTTTCATGATATGTGACACTATTAAACAGCATTTTTAGATGGACAAATCACAGTATCCACCATTCTTTGGAACTTTGCCCCCACATCCTGATTAATTTATTATTATTATTATTGCTGTGATGTCACCACACTTCAGAGAAAGTGCAATCACTGAAAAGGAAATGCAATATCTGACTTGCTCCTACTGCAAGGTACACTTACCTTGAATTACCCATAACCTATTATCCTACAATTATTTATGATCTCACCATACTGGCAAATGATCAACAAAACACAAACTGTCAGATTTGTTGGCAAAGAGAGATAAAACTCAGACTACAACCCAGGCAACTTGAAGTAACAATCCAACCAGGACATAACACAGGTTTAAGTTAAAAAAAAATACATAATGCTTCAACGACTGTGGCTCAAATTCAAGCAAGTGTCTGTGAGCAGAAATAAGGATATGAGGCAGGCAATGTTATAAGGAATTGTGGAGACTGATTAAACACAACAGTAGCTGGGTTTGTAGTTTGTTCATCCTATTCTACCTGCATATAGGTAGGAGAGGGTATCGGTATATTCAGGGAATGTTAACACCTTCTGTTGTCCTTTGTTTGCATGGTTAAACCATTAGAATATTGGATTGAATATAATTGCATTGGTATGCAAGTTCAGATTAAGACAGCCCAGTCCCCCATGTTTCTTGACAATATATAAAGTTTTGAAGTAACACTTGGTTTTAATTGTTACTATGGAAATTCCAGTAACACATGCTTCCAGTTTTACTAGTCAGTGAGCTTGTGTGTTTTGTTTTGGTAGGTCATAAGCTAGAGTATATTGCTCTTACTTCTAGAGCTAGAGTAAAAGTTTTCAAGAGCTGTTATTTGTAGTACATACATTATTTTCTTTATTGCTGCAGTCTTTATTGTGACAAATCTTGGCTCCAGTGGGAGAGATAAATATATCAGCTGCTACTGTATTTGTTTAGTTTATTCTGTTATGACTCTGTAAATTCATGAATGAATCCCAGGGAAGTTTTTGAAAAATGGTCAATTGCCCCACATTCCCACATCCCCTTTGAATAATGGTCCTTTGCATTAAAATTATGCTCATCATCACAGTTTCCCAACATCCATCATTTTGCCATGTCCAAGCTATTACACTTGTGGCAACATTCACCAGCCAGGCTCTACAAGAGACAGTGGGCCAGCTCCAATATCTCCTGCCATTGCAATGTACCCAATGCAGAGTATCTGCAATGATTTGATTTTGTCCTCTGGTTGTTGCAAAATGGGTTACAGTAACTGAACCCATAGCATGAGCCACCAGACTGTATATCCTTACATATACACCAGCAGGATCTTGGGTACTAGGGGCAATTTCCCTTAATCTTAATCACCACCAGCCATTTTACATGTAAATTAGGTTCATTTGATTCTGCTTTGTAGTCTTTCCATTTTGGCATTGAAAATCCTTTCCTCAATACTAGCAAACAGAATATTTTCATTTTTTGTGCACATTTTCTACATGGACTCCTAATAATGTAAGCTATAGGGACTGGAACCTGAGTTAAAATATTTTTCTTTTTGCTACAAGAACTCAGAATAATCTCACATAATCCAGCACAGAGCCATCTTCAGTATTTGTAGTTGTTCTGGTCATATGAACAGTTGATGGCAGGATCCCAATATAAATGGAGGACTAGTGTGACTTCGTTGTTTAAAGTGATTTACCTGTCAGATAATCTTAAAATGTGTGGATTTCTTTCTCTTTTTATAGTCAGTGAACATGATATACATTAACATGCTCAGTAGCACATGGGAGCTGACCATTTGAAATTGATACACATATCAATAGCAAGGAAATTATGATGACAATCGAAAGGTCTTAAGCAGTGGCGGCTGATGACTTCAAATTAAAGAGGGCTGCAGGAGACAGCTGAATGGGTGGAATCAATGGGAAGGGGTGTGGCCAACTAGAAAGGGGTGGAGCTATGATCAAAAACACAACAACTGGAACTTTAATTAAATACGCTGCCCTGGGTGCCAAACTGTCATTACGAGAGTCAAATCAAGACAAAATGAAGTGTAGAAGAAAAAAAATATTTCAATGCATTGGCTACATGACAGCTTACTTAATATCTAGATGGAAACAAAAAGGTTGTGAGGCATGAAAAAGTAAATTACTTTTTAAATACATTACTGGAATACTAGTCAAAATCAAGTATAAAAAACAAGCTTCTCCTTGCACTGCAGTTCTAATTATAACTTATATTCAGCTTTATAAAAGTACCAAGTAAAATGCTGAAAGTAGAAATCTCTGTGATACCACCACTTGTAAAAATGTTTCTTATCCAAAAAAGACCTGCTGCCTGACAACAACTATCTACTTGTTTCATGGGGAAAACATAATCAAAGTAAAAAATGAACAGCAAACAAGAAACAAGCTCAAGATAAATTGCTTAAAGGATTACTGCACAGGTTATGGACCTCACATGATAGACTGGCATTTTGTTTAGTTTACGGGTAAAGCCTGCAAAGATGACTGCAAATCTCCAACAAATGTAATGAGCTTCTAAAAATACTGTAATCCTGTCTTTTATTACAAATACTGTCATATGCATTTTAATACCCAAGGCTTGTACATTATCTAGTTATGTAAATATTCTCTGCATGGCAACAACAAAAAGGCTTTCAGTGTTGGTAATTATTTAACAGTATGCTTATTAAAGGTTACTTGCATCTTACAATCTCAGACAAGCTTACCCAATGGCCATTAAAGCATTGCTACTTAAACACAAAGTAACAGGGCACTGTGACAGCATGCATTTTCTGAATAACAATAAGCATAAATCAACAGTATAAAAATATAACAGAAAACCAGAACATTCTGCAAAATCAAGGACAGATGAAAAGCCACTGTCATACTTGTGTCTACCTTGGATGGAGGAATACTCTGCACACTTACACTTTATAACTGCAACTTGCCTTGCTTGGACACATCCAGAGTCACTACATGGGGGAGTGGGGTGCAACAAGTATGCCACAATTTGAAATGTCTCTGGCTGATGGTGAAGGCTCTGATACTCATACCTCCCAACCTCAGAGCAAGAAATCTGGACAAAGCCATACATGGAAGTGGGACACAAGCCCAAAAATAAGGACAATTTTTAAATATTGCTCTTATAAACTTAGAAAGATAATAGAATAGTAGTAGGTCTTGCATTAGTATGAATTTTCTGAAGGGTATGAAATCTGAAACTCAAATCTCTGTCATTATTTTCTAACTTCAATCTTTAATGATTTGCCACTAATTTGGCAGAAAACCACAATTTTATGAAAAGCAGACCAACAATGTGATGCATAAATATAAAATTGCCACACAATACAGCTGGGAACCTGTCAACAAAGGGACACCTTTTTAATATTAGTACTGTTAACTTGAGCAGCTGACAAAATAAGAGCATCTACATGCATTTCTGAAATAAAAGTAATCTATAACTAACTAGTAATCTGATCATTACAGTTATTTATAATTGTAAACTCTCCACGTTTTCTTCCAAAATTGCCATTTTGCGGAGGGGTTATTGGGGGAGAGCAACATTTTGAGCCAAAATTGGGGACAGTTGAGAGGTTTGGATATTCCTAATTCTATAAACCAATTTATTTGCACGTACCTCTCAACCTCGTAATGCAGGAAATCTGGACAAGGCCAAATAAATATATTGGGGGAGCATACAAACAGTACTAAAAATTGCTCTTGTATAAACTTAAGGCATTTGATAGAATAACAGGTCTTGCTTTAGCATGCATTTTTCTGAAGGTTATAACGTCTGAAACTCAATGTCTGTCATTATTTAGTGACTTAATTCCTAAATAATTTGTCAGAAAACCACACATTTTATGAGGAACAAACCAAAAATAAGAAGCACAAATCTATTCATTCTGCAAAAATCTGGACAGTTGAGATGTATAGTTCAGCAGGGGCTGTCTGAGTTTGCTGCCCTTCCTCCCTCACAAAATTATGTTTGAATGGAGCCTCCCCCCTGCAGCCATTCCAATTTCCCATTCATTGGTTATTTCACCCTGTTTACCATAAACACTGTAATGTGCATACTGCTTTACTTCTGCGATTATTTGGATTTCATTTGAAAGTTTTATTTTGCATTTTACAGCACAGACCCTAATAGATATCTTCTAAACAAAGCAATGCAGTCTCACAATGAAAATTGACTTAGCATTAAAACTTCTCTGCCCTTGAAACTCACATTCATTGAAACAGCATTGAAACCCACATTCAAAGAAAATACATTTTGCCAGTGGCAGATAAAGATTAACTTTGGGCTGTTTTCAAATCATAGGCCCCTTGAACACGAAGCATACACATGCTCTTTGATACACCATCCTGACTGTATTAAATTATATTCTTTGTACAATACAGTACAGTTGTAAGAGGGCATTTTAAATTTATTGTTTTCAACATTTTTCCAGTAAACAATGAAACAAAATGCATGCACCAATAATGACAAAACTGCCCAATTCAGAACATTTCCATTATAAAAGTCTATTCAAACTTACATTTCCATCATAAAGTTCTACAGTCCACCAGTATCAGTAAATAGCACAATCCCTGTAGAAGTAAAAGTCATCTAAATAATTCCGCATTAAAGAAATCTGTAACTAATGAAGAGATTGCTGCTAGCAAACAACTTTATATGTCATTGTTTCATCTATAAATAAAGTGTTGTTGCCCTTGAAAAATAAATTGCCTATGTTGCATTAAAAAATGATAAGCTAGTAATATTGCAGTAGGGAATGGATGGCAAACTGATAACAGGTTCATAGTTACTAGGTATCTTCAACAAAAAGGACTGCAGCATCCACCCCATTTACAACACAGTACAGTATCAGCAATGCATCTACCTACTGTGGGAGTAGAACCCACAGCTTTCCGCATCAAAAGCAAGTACGCTACCTGTTATACTATTAACAATGCAAGTAGACTCACCATAAGCATTACTAAACTTTTGTTTCCCTGCAGCTCTCAGCTCCTTGTAAAATCTACTTGACACTCCGCTGTATAGCTGAACTTTGCAGCACAAGAAATCTGGAAAAAGCCAAAATTTATTTGGGGGGGGACATAAGCCCAAAAACCAGGGACACATTTTAAACATTGCTTGTATAATGTTGGAAATTTGCTACAATAAAATGCTGTGTTACCACCATACATTTCACTGCCAGGTCTTGAACCCAGGGGAACCCTGTGCAAAACAGCCAGAACAACATACCACTATGCCAAATCAGCTGTTTTGTGAAAGAGAGGAAGACTGAAACTTAAATGACTACCATTTAGTGTATTCAGTTCTCACCATAGCTGTCAACCTCTTAGCACAAAACACCTGAACAAGGCCAATAATGGGGGAATACAGCCCCTAAACATATTCAGTGAATTTAGTTCTCACCATACCTCTAAACCTCTTAGCAAAAAACACATGGACAAAGCCAATAATGGGGGAATACAGCCCCCAAACATATGCAGTGAATTCATTTCTCACCAATGCTCTCAACCTTAGCACAAAAAACCTGGATGATGCCAATAATGGGGCAATACAGTCCCAAAAATAAGGACACATTTCAAATATCCATGTTATAAACTTAGAAAATTGCTAGAATAAAAGGTCATGTACTTTCTGAAGAATATGACGTCTGAAATTCAAATGCCTGTTATTTTTATTTAACATTTGTTAACCAGGAAAGTCTGACTTGGAACAAAAGCCAATTTTCAGAAGATCAAAACACTCTAGACAGATGGCAAGACATGCAGACTCCACACAGAAAGCACTCCAGCCAAGAATCAAACCACAGAACCTGTAGCTGTCAGGCAACAATGCTACCAGTGCACCACTGCACTACTGACTTTGCCAGGAACAACAAACATACAGACACCACAGATTATATGAGGAACAGAACAAATATGATGCAAAAACCTGCAAATTATTTTACAAATGGTGGTGGGTAGGGAATTCAGTCCCTTACTACCTGCACCCAAGTTATAATGTTCAAGCCTGAGTATTTCCTACCCAGCACCATGTGTTCTCTCTAGCCACCAGTATGTAGCAACTGGGGCATTACACACACACACAAACACACACACACACACACACACACACACACACACACACACACACACACACACACACACACACACACACACACACACACTACCTCCAGTAGATCTATGTCCTTGTCCTCTGCAGCAGATCCATTCCGTTCCTCCATGGCAGCTAAGTCCCTGTCCTCCATAGCAGCCTGAATCCATCCTCTGCAGCAGCCTGATCAACTGTCTGTCCTCCATAGCAGCCCGCACAGGCTGTTCTGGTTTCCCTGTGAGATGTGAGTATCTGGAGCCTCCAGCCTGCAGCTGATGCAGTCTGGTGATCTTCTGGTCTATGTGGTCATCACTGCACAGACTTCTGGGCTGGCAGGGCAGAGTTCCCTTCCTTCCCCATGCAGACTGCCTAATACAGCAGTCTGGAGCTCAGGAACTAAGCATGCATGTGTGGAGTTCCGGACTGCCTAACACTGCAGTCAGGACCTAAGCACGCATGTCTGGAGTTCTGGGACTCGTGAATTGTTTTTTTTTTTTTTTATTCTATTAATTTTCTACAGTGGGGGGGGACTCGCAATTTATTTTTCTTTTTTCTTTTTACAGGTGGGGGGGGCTGCAGTCCTACAGTACGAGCTGCCCCTGGTCTTAAGATATTTCAATGTATTAAATGAAGGTTTAACACTGTACATTTCCAGTACTAGTTAGGATATGTTATGCAGTTCAAAACATCAGTGCTATTTCCTTTCTTTTTTCTCTTGTTTGCTATCTGATTGACACGCTTTGTACAAGTGTTGATAGTAAACTGATCTTATGATGTTATTCATATATTCGTGTCATGTCAATGTCATTCTTAATGCTTATTAAAGGAATTCCCGATTAAAAAATAATAAGAGAATGAATGCAATGGTCAGATGTAATTCTTGGATTCTCTATGAAAAATAAACTCCAGACCTGACAATACAAATTCATTCATCCAAAATGACAGCAATCAATGTCATCAAACCTCAACTTGGAAAGTACAGCTGTCATCTTTTTCAGCAGAGGCAAGCTCCTCTGCAGCCCCTCATATGGGGGGCAATGACATTAACTTCATGACTGCACCTGTAAGAGGGAGAAAAACAAACTGCACAGTTGAAAAACATTAGTTTTATGAACTGCAATCTTACAAATATTAAAAACGTTCATTCAAATATTAGAAATAAGTTGGGGATTCTTAACTTTGGAAAAATAGGATCAATGAAGTAATGCCCACAGAGTTAGTTGTTGACCACACATGGAGAATGGGAGAACTTTCATAGTTATTCATTAATATCTAGCTCCAATGTTACTCCATGTGAATGGTTAGCTTACAAAAAATTTAAAAATAGCTTAATATCAAGAGTCATAGCTACTGATTTTGTACATTAATACAGTAATCAACAGCTGTGGATGGTGTTATAGTAACTTTCACTTTCACTGGGGTCACACTTAACTACTCTATAACTCATTGACTAGATGTGGCTCAGCTTCTTCTTCTTCAACAGTGATACCAATGTAGCCTTTTATACTGTCCGCAGGATTCTCACAAGAGACAGATAGTGTTTAAATGGTTTTGCCCATACCTGGCTGTATGGTACAGTGGGAAAAGGACCTAAATTCAGACCACGCAACCCTGGGTTGATTTGTATCCAGGTAGTGAAGGAACCAGACATTGGAGGGTCGGAGTGAGCAGGTGATGCCAGCTTGCCCATACTGGTGGAAGGAGGCAGCCCAGTCTACTACAAAAGTGACATCCAACAGAAGCTGGAACTTGCTGGAAAGTGAGAGTGATGCGCCATACAGAGTAGCCATTTTCTCCTGTATGGAAGAATACATGAGGTGGAGTTTCAATATTTTGAACAGGTATGCTCATCAGGTTGATATGGGGTAGGGGTGGATATTAAAGCCAAAAAAATACCATTACCTGGAATACAGCTCCAGACAAATGAGAGTTGGTAACTGGCAAGCCCAGAAGAGAAAAAGATCCAAGAAAACAAAAACACTTCTGTCAAGGACCCATCAGCATTCCTAATATTTTTAAAAATGTCTTTGTTACATGCCATCCAGTCTAGCCCTGCTAATCGTTTTTTTCCCATTTTTACATCTATACTCAAATTCATCCCTCCTTTTCACTTGTGAAAATAAAGATAAAAAACTAACAATTCTACATGATGCATTTCCTGGTATTCCTTGCCCTCCCAAGTGTGTGGGTGTTTTCTTTCTTTCTCCCATGCATGTTAAAAATCTCTTCTCCTATTCCGTTATCTTTTCAGTAACTCCCTATTTGACTTTGCTTTGGCATTTTTGTAATTGCTTTGTAGGCTTCTTCAATGCTTCCATGCATTCCCGCTATTTTCTTTTTTTCCACTTAGTAAATGCTTTTCCGTTTCCTTTGTTTATTGCTTCTATAATTTCTTTACTAAGCCAGATTGCCCTTTTCCTGTCCTTGCTTTTCCAGCCTAAGCCAAATTCAATGGCATCCAATATGCCTCCCTTTCCTCTAACACAGAGTTAATTCACCCTTTCTCTGAGCTTCATACAGTCATCATCATGGTTGTCAGTGTTTCCCAGCCTCATGTAATCTGATGTCCTATAATCCCATGTCTTAATTCCGGTATCCAATCCTTTCCTATAACCATAGACATACTATTACAGGGTCACTCATTCTTCATAGTGCCTTTACTTCTGCTCTTTGCATCCCATCATTCCTTCACAATATAATGCCTTACATTTTGACCAGTTGCACCTTTAATTCTGTTCCTTGTATTCCACAGTTTCTGCACAGCACAACGACTAATATATTCATTACTCTTTATTTCATTTATTGTCAATGGTGTGAATCCTTGCTGTCCTTTACCTGAGATATTCCCTTCTAAGCCTTGTTGCTGGCATGCTGGGAACATAATGAATTACTGTTTGTATTTTGTCAGACCTGAGGCATTGTAACTGTGCACTGCTGAATGATGCAGCTTAGTGAATAAAGTTGCTGTTCATTGGGTGTCCTTTTACATTTGTTTTGTAGAAGTTATGTTCCTTCTTACCTCCTGATATGAGATCCTTGCCTACACTCCCCTGACCAGTAAATACACTACTGAGGTGGCAGATAGCTTGGAGTAAAGGGGAAAGCTTATTTTTTTAGGAACATCAGCTTTTTTCTTTTACTCTGGGTGACCTCAAACTAATATATTTAGAGACTGGCAGTGTGGGGCAATCTAGCTGCATTGGGTGTGCAGGAAATGCATCTCCTCTACAAATACATTTGCTTTTATTTGAATTAATTTGATTTGTTTTAAAACTCTGAGTCATGATATAATGTTCAGCTGAAAACAGTAATTCTAGAGATTCATGCATCATACATTAGGCTTAAAATTAATGAGAACAGATGAATCATTATATCTCAGGTATACTCCACTCCACTTCTAGAAGATTAAAATTTACTCTTATTACAGCTGTTTTCTTATTGTTCATTTTTTTTAAAAAGTCATCATGATTTGCAAATACATCTAGTGTTCTCCAATAGTGCTAGTTTAACAGCTTCGCGATCCTTCTTTTTCTAACCTTTTTGCTAGCCCATTTTACACATTCTGTTTTTCCTCCCCTTCTCTTCCACATAATCATACATTTGTTCCATATCTTTTAGCATCACATGATTTATCTCCCAACCCCCTCTTGTTCTCTATCTTTGTTTGAGTCTTATTCCCTGAATTAATCATATCCAAGACCCATTTTTAATTTACCCTGGTTTATTTTTTCCTATTATGTCTGATTCTTCTACTACAGACATACCCACCAGTTCTTTCATTTTCTCCCTGAAACTCCTAACATTGATGAGTGTGACTTTGCAGCCCTCAGGATTTCTTTCTCGTAAGGGTCTCTCCTCCCCTTCTTGCTCTTCCTTTTTCCTTCCATTAGCTGACTTCCTTAATCCCCCTCACTGCCCTCCTTTTCTGCTTCACCCCACCCCCATTTTACCTCAGTTCAAAGTCACCCATCTTGATACACCTTCCTAATGAAGTGGACTGAGGTGGTGGTAAATCATAGCATACAGGTCCCGCCATCTCTCATGCATCTCCCAACTCATCTGATATGATGTGCTCTTTGCTTCCTGAAGACAGAATGATCTATCCTATCATTCACAGACAAGGTGGGGTTGGCCATTGATAGCAGTTCTAAGAACACGACCAGTCTCATCATTTCCTTGCAGCTTTCAGCTAACTCCTTGATACCCCAAACATACATTTGATGGTTTACCCATCAGATCCTTTATGTGCACATGAATCAATACATGTGAATGTTCTGTATTGCCTTAAACCTGTTTCATCACTGTTGGACCTATTATTTCCTGCATTTACCCTGGGAATTATCTTAAGCTGCCACAAAATGCTTTTCTGCTCTGATTCCTCACTTAACCTTCTTATAAAAACTTACCAATTACTAACCTGACTGTCCTTGGCTCCTGTGCTGACGCCTTCTCCTGCTGGTCACAACATTCTTTTTACTCCTGCTACTATGTTTCCTGTGCTTTTGTTACCTTCTGTTCATGCATTGGTTCTTCTTGCATGATTTCTCAAACTACTTCTGTTCTCCTTCCTGCTGTGATCTCTTCCTCATCTTTGGCTGCATCTGAAGCTACATTATTATACTGTATCAGCCCTCCCAAAGCTCTTAAACCATCATTTTCATTCTCATGTTTTATCCATGATTCCTGTACCCAGTCATAGGATTACAGCAGCTGAAACTTATTTTTAGTTCAATGATATCCAACGTAACTGAACCTGTGAAAAAATAAGCGTTAATGCTTACTGTTAGGGTCAAGCCCTCTACAACTTCATGAAGACTATGATCTCTGCATCTCATTACACCCTCACAGTAAGTTGTTAGAAGCAGGATATTGATGAACCAGGAGCTGAGGAATCGGCTGTTGACCCATGGCTAGAGCTATAGTTCCTGGCTTCTTCTGCTGCATCCTTGCTTGTTCACTTTCTGCATGCCCTTTTTTTCCATTGTAATGGCTTCCATTGTGGCCTGATGATACAGTACCCTTTGTCACCATCTCTGACTTCACTTGCTGCTAAGGACACACTGTTATCATTCACTTGCTCTCTCCATTTTGCCATCACAGTCATGACTTCCTAGGCCTTGTGCATCTGCTTGCTGCTGGTATTCTGCTGTGCTGCCCTTCTGCTCTCTACTATCTCCCATGATCTCCATCCTGCTCAGCACCTGTCAGTCATCATACTGCTGCACTTTTCATCAGAGTACTTTTGCTATCTGTCTGAATACCATCTCCTCATTCACTAGTGTCCCCAACTTCCAAGTTTTTCTGCAAGCACTTCCTTTGCAGGTCAATGATCCATATAGCTGATCCATACTTGTCTCTCAAGTCATTGATGCATAAAACTGATCCACACCTTTCTCATATGTGACTGATCCCTTGTACTGATCCACCCTATCACAGAAGTCACTGATTCATATTACTGATCCACCCCTATCTCACAAATCACTGATCCACTCCTGTCTCATAAGTCACTGATCCATAAAACTGATCTACACCAATCTCACATGTCACATTGAATTGTTCTTTGGATGCATGTCTATCTCAGAAGCCAATGACCCATACTGCTATCTACACCTATCTCATAGGTGACTAATTTGTATTAATTACCCTTACATATCTTAGAAATCATTGCTCCAACCTAATCACCCTCACCCATCTGAAAAGTCACTGATTCGTCATAATGACCAACACCTGCTTGACCACTCACTGATCCCACTACTGATCCACATCTTTCTCACAAATCACTGATCCATCCCTACTTCACAAGTCATTGATTCATAAAACTGATCCACATTAATCTCGCAAGTAATTGATTTATATGGCTGATCCACACCGATGTCACTTGTCACATTGAACTGTACTATGGATGCACATCTGTCTCACAAACCACTCATTGACAGATGCTGCTGTCCATATCTATTTCATAGATGACAATTTCATCTTAATGACCAACACCTGTCTGACCACTCATCGATCCCAATACTGATCCCTACCTGTCTCGCAAGTCACTGATCCATGTCACTGATCCCCATCTGTCTCACAAGTCACTGATCCCCATCTGTCTCACAAATCATTGATCCATGTCACTGATCCCCACCTGTCTCGCAAGTCAGTGATCCATGTTACTGATCCCCACCTGTATCGCAAGTCAGTGATCCATGTCACTGATCCCCACCTGTATCGCAAGTCAGTGATCTATGCTTCTGAGCCACACTTGTCTCGTAAGTCAGTGATCCATGCTATTGACCACATCTGTCTCACAAATCACTGCTCCATATTGCTGATCTATAGTTGTCTCACAAAGTATTCATCTGTATTACTAATGTGCACATTTTTCACAAGTCACTGATCCGTGCTACTGATCCCAACCTGTCTCACAAGTCACTGATCCATACTTCTGATCCCCACCTGTCTCGCAAGTCAGTGATCCATGCTATTGATCCCCACCTGTATCACAAGTCACTGATCCATCCTCTTGACAAATCCCTATTTCAGAAGTCACTGATCTGTACTATGGAAGTACAGCTTTCTCACAAGTTAACGATATGTATTATTTTTCCTCATCTGTCCCAAAAGTCACTGATCCATCTAAATAATCCAAACATTTCTCACTAGTCACAAATTACCCTACCTGTCTCATAAGAAGAAGCATAGCTAGTGGAGGTGAGAAGGGCTATGGTCCCAGGCACATAGTGTTGTGTGGATGTGACTGATCATCTATCATCCAAATCATTCTTTACTGCAATATTGGCTTTTAAAAGCTGGCATTGAATTTGCAGTCAAACCTGAGTTCTGCATTGCTCCATGTGTGGTCTAAACTATAACAACTGTTTGCTACATTTGTACGGGTGGAGTGCTGATTTGAGGCACCGGCACCACTGTTGGAGCCGCCTATGCTTCTACTCACAAGTCATTTATCCATACTACTGATCACAAGATCATAGGATCATAGGAGATTACTAGGCTAATGGCCCTGGGGCCCTTACAATCAGGCCAAGAGTTTATCCCCAAAAAGAAAATCTCAATCAGCACCTGTTGCCCCTGTCAGTGAGAGACACAGGTGGAACCCCTGGGACATAGTTGTGATTTCCCATTCACTCATCAAGATTGTGCTTGAAGAGAGTCAGCGACATACTTTCTTTGACGTGTATGGGGAGTCTATTCCAGAGATGGGGCAGCCTCTGGTTGACAAACCTGTCTCTCCAGCAGATTTTGTTAATGTCACATATTAGATTTAAGCCTTTCAATTGGGTAATATGCGAGGAGTTAGACTTATGGATATGGAGCATCTCTAGTAGAGCAGGGTCTGAGATTGTCTTGTAGGTTCGTAGGTTCATAGGTACATACTAGGCTATCTGCCCAAGGGCATTTATAAGCCTAGCCAGAGTTTTGTGGCTTTCGCCACCCCTTTAGTTTGGAGGATACTATGCCCATTATTTTGCTGTGCCTCTGTCAAGCAGTGACACTGATATAATCCCTGGGGTATATCTGTGATCTCCCATCCATTGGTCAAGATTTCTCTTGAACAAAGCCAGCGAGGTGCTCTGCCTCACATGTACCGGGATTTTGTTCCACAGCATAGGGAGTCTCTGGGTGATGAATCTGTCCCTCCAGCACGTCCTATTAATAACCGTGTCAAGGTTTAAGTCTCCCACCCTTGTAGTTCTGAGGGATCTAGATTTTTTGAGGTGAAGCATGTTCATCAATTCTGGGTTGGACATGGCCTTGTATGTCAGGCACAGGTCACCTCTGAGCAGACGGTAAGCGACTGAGTAGAGCTGAAGTTCCTTCAGTCGGGCAGCATAGGACATATTTTTGAGACCCTTTATCTTTTTGGTGAGGAACTTTTGGGGCCTTTCCAGTTCAGGTGTCATGTCAGATACATTCTGAATGGGGCATTGTACTCAATCATTGGCCTGATGAGTGATGAGTACAGGGGGACGATGACTTCCCTTGATCTAGATGCGAATCCCTTCATGATCAGGTGGGCAATGTAGAAGGTCTTCCTAACTACTTTGGCAACGTGAGTATCAAATGAAAGGTTACTGTCAACCTGGGTACCCAGATCCCTGATAACCTCTTCTGTGCTTAGTGGGTTGCCGTCTATATGGTAGCTAGGGGTAACCTTGTTTTTCCTGAAGGGTATGACTATGCATTTTTTGACGTTTAAATTTAGGCCATGGTTCTGGCACCAGTTTTCCGTTTCTATAAGACCCTTCTGAAGGATATCTGTGTCAGATGTGTTTTCAACTATGGCACCCAGTTTGCAGTCATCTGCAAATTTTGTCAGCCATAATCCTCCTGTGTTTGCTTGTACTTCAGAAAAGTAGATGCCGAACAGGAGAGGGCCCAGGACTGAGCCCTGTGGGACACCACTTGTGACAGGCTTTGAGTCTGACATGGCGCCAGCAACTCTGACCCTGTGGGTTCTGTCACTTAGCCAATTTGCAACCCATCTTGTGACGTATGGGTTTACATTTAAGCTGATGAGTTTTTCAATGATACCTGAGTGGGGTATTGTGTCGAAAGCCTTTGCCAGGTTGAGGTAGGCTGTGTGGACTGCCTTTCCCTCATCAATGGCCTTGGTGACTGTTTCGAAAAAGTCCGCCAGGTTTAAAAGGCATGATCTGCCCTTGACAAAGCCAAACTGGGTCAGATCCAAAGTCTGTAAGTCTCCTATGTCTTTATTTATGAGTTCCAGTATGATCCTCTCCATAGCTTTGCAGATCAAGCTTGTCAAGCTGATGGGATGGGACAAGTCACCTAGGTAAGACACAGATCACATCTGAGCAATCTGTATGATACCAAGTAGAGTGATAGTGATTTGAGTCTGTCCACATAGGACAGGTGTTGGAGGCCATGGATTCTCTTTGTGAGGTATTTCTGTGGTCTTTCCAGTTGATGCAGGTGTTTGGAGAGGTACATACCAAATGGGATGTTGTACTCAATTATTGGCCTAATGAGGGAGGAGTACATAGGGGTAATAACCTCTTTTTTTTCTGGATGCAGTCCCTTTACATATGAGATGAAACAAGTAAAAGGCTTTTCTAACCACTGCCGCTACATGATGGTCGAATGTGAGATTGCTGTCAACCTGTGTACCCAGGTCTCTCACCACAGGTTGTGTACTTAGGGAGTTGCCGTTTAAGTGGTAATCAGTAGGGGTGGTGCTTTTGCTGAAAAGTATGATAATACATTTTTTGCGTTTAACTTAAGGGCATGACCATAGCACCAGTCATTTGTTGCTGTGAGACCCTCTTGTTGTATGTTAACATCATTTTGAGAGTCAGTGACAGCACCCAACTTACAGTCGTCTGCAAACTTGGTCAGCCACAGGCCTTTTGTCTTTGCCTGGACCTCTGAGAAGTAAATGTCAAACAATAGAAGTCACAGGAAAGATCCCTGGGGAACACCACTAGTGACACATCTGCTGTCATGGGTAGTGACACCTATTTTGACCTTGTGGGTCCTATCAGTGAGCCAGTTGGCCAAACACCTGATGAGATAGGGATTTACACCAAGTTGTGTTACCTTTTCGATGATGTCCAAGTAGGGGATTGTGTCAAAGGCTTTGGCCAAGTCAAGGTAAGCTGTATGTTCTGACTGTCTCTTGGTGACAGTCTCAAAACAGCCAGCCAGGTTCAACAGGCAAGATCTGCCCTTGACAAATCTGAACTGGGTGGGGTCAAGTGCTTGGAGACTGCCTATGTCCTTGCTTATGAGGTCCATAATAATACACTCCATGGTCTTACAGATCAGACTTGTCAAGCTAATGGGACGATAGTTTCCAGGGTCAGTAGTGGCACCACTTTTGTGTAAAGGAATGACAATGGCAGTTCTCCCACTCTGCTGGAATGAAGACTGTACTTAGGCTATGGCTGAATAGGGTGCTCAATGGTGAGGCTAGTTCTTGCTGGAGATGTTGCAGGATACAGCCTGGGATACTATCAGGGCCCCATATAAGCTGTGTTCTTTGCCTTGGATAGGGCCTTTAACAACTGATCTATGGGGAGGTGAGGTGCAGAGCAGGTATCGGGGATGTCAAATGGGCCTTTGGGGGGTATGGGGGGTGAAGTTTGCACTGAACCTATCTGCTAGCAGGTTGGCTAAGTCAACAGGATCGGTGTAAGTATTACCATTAAGAACTAATTTGGAACAAACCTGAGCTTTGCCATGGAGGTTTCTGATGTAACTGAAAAAGGCTTTGTGGTTAGCCTTTGTTTCAGAAGCTAGTTTCGATTCATAATTGGCTTTGGAGTTTTTCACTAGTGATCTAATTTGCTTGTTGAGGCTAAGGAGGGAGTTTTTCCAACTGGGAATTTGTGCCTTTTTACCCTTAGGCAACAGTTTCTTCCTTTTGTTGTGAACCCTGTTACTAGAGGATGTCCACCAGGTAGGTTTGTGTTTCCTTGAGGAGCAGGTTTTAGTTCTGTTGGGTATGGCTGAGTCCATTCAGTTGTACAGCTACTTGTATACTACACTGACATACTTCAGCATATTTGTCTGCATCCACTGAGGAGGGCGGTGGTATGAAGCTACTGATACCCTCCCTTAGAAGGTTGTAGTTAGTGTTTGAGAAGTTTTTTAGCTTGGTTATGGCGGGGGGTGGGGGTTGGATGGGATAGACACTTCGAATGAGACAGACTGATGGTCTGATCTCACCAGGGAAGACCTTACTATGTGGGTGGTGCAACGGTTGCCCATGTTGGTGAGATCCAAGTCTAGAATGCTATTTCCCGTTGTGGGGAATGAGACAAGCTGGTCTAGTGCATTAGAACTGATGAAGCTAAGGAATCATTGGGTGAGTGCTTTAGAGCAGGAATAGTTTACCCAGTTTATGGTGGGGTAGTTGAAGTCACCAAGGATCATGGTGTTAGGGGGTATCTTGATGGAGTCAAGTAGGTCCTGGTAGGAGGTGTGGGTGTCCTGAGTCATGTAGGGAGGTCTATGGTTGGCTATAACTTGGATGGGTGTCTTGCCAATTGTCAGTTGCACCTGGAGAAGTTCTTGTGCATTATCCTGGCAAACCAGTCTGAAGGTGTGCTTGTCTTTAATGAAAATAGAAACTCCATCACCCTTAGTCTTTCTGTCCTGATTTTGGGGTTGGAATGTGTGGAATGCGGTATAGCCTGGTAAGCCAGGGGTGTTCTTCGCAGCCTTGAAAGAAGTTTCCATGATTGCACAGAAGTTGGCATCTTCCAGTGCAAGGGGAGCCTCCAGTGAGTGCATTTTCAGGTTAAGGCTCCTAGTATTAAGCAACATGACCTTCAATTTGCTTGATGATTGCTTGGACTGATCCATACCTTTCACACCTAAGCCAGCTTTTCCCTTTCCTGTACTCCACGATCTGCTTCTGGTGGCTTTCTCATCTGACATATTACCTTTTTAGAACTCTCTTCTCCTGCTACTGTCTTCGATGTACCCTACTTAGAAAGCCTTTTTATGACCATCCTGAGCTACTTCTCCTTCTAGCTAGTAACGCCTCTCATTCCATTCTGCATTTCATCACTAATGTGTTGTGCTTGTTTTTTGCTTCCTACGATACATTGTGAATTGGTAGCTCACATTACCTGGTGCATCCTCTTGTATCACAGAAAGTAATTTAAAAAAGTAACAACAGTTAAAGGCACTGCTTGTTTATTTGTTTGTTTATTTGTTTGTTTGTTTATGTGTTTACTTGTTGCATTTGGTAGCTGGAGTAGAGCACTGATTAGCAATGACCAATTTCAGCTTCAGCCTGGAAGTGTACAGATAGCAAACAATAAAGTTGCACAACAATGAAGAGAAAGCATTTTTCAAAAATGTTAAATATGCAGAAGCTACAACACATCTGTATGCATCGACTGCTCAACTGAATTCATATTTTTAATTTTTATAATGTTATATACATATTTTAAATTAAAAGTATTTTAGGGAAGAGATAAGGCAGCTTGCTTTCTGCTGCCACTCTGCACCTTGCCTTATCTTCAGTGAACTCCCTCTGTGCTTACCTCTCCTCTCTCCCTCTCTCTCTCTCTCTCTCTCTCTCTCTCTCTCTCTCTCTCTCTCTCTCTCTCTCTCTCTCTCTCTCCCTCCCTCCCTCTCCTCTTTCTCTCTCTGGCTACCCTAATTCCTTGAGATGATTTGTATAAAAAATTTCTACAACTTTCTTATGTTAACTGACGTCGCTAAAACTGTTTTGTAGCCTGTTTGATGAATATATGACTGAGTTTTATATGTTCACTGATTATATTTAAACAAAACTCCTGTGCTTTCTGCCTGTTCATTTTGAGCCATACAAAAAAAGTAATTTATTGCCCTCGATAAGACACCTTCAGTCATGCATTGGGCTAAATAGAAGGATTTCCTGAGTACAGCTGCTGCGTGGTGGTCAAATGTTAGGGTTTTTTCTACAAGGATCCTGTGATCTCTGATGACTCTGTCAGTTCGCAGTAGGTGCTGTCGATACTGTTAAGTGGCTGTCAAGATTTTTTACCAAAGGTTTCAACTCCCCTTCTTTGCATTCATTTCAGGCCTATTTCTAATATGCCATTGATTTATGAGGTTTAGCCCTTGCTGTACTAACATGGTATCAGATACTAAGTGAATGACAACACCCAGTTTGCAGTCATCTATAAATTTACTTAATATACTGTATCTTGGTTAGTGGTATGGGGATCCAGAAAGTAGATGTCAAACTTAAGAAGTCCCAGTACTGAGCTCTGAGGAGTGACACTAGTCACTTTTTTGGTTTCTGATGTAGCAAATGTTACTTTAATACACAGGTTCCCTCTGTCAATCAGTTTTCAATTCATCTTACAACTTAAGGGTTTACATTTATACCTTTAAATCTGTTTACAATTCCAGTGTGGGAAATAGTGTTAAAGGTATTCACCAGCACCATTATGTTGTATGAACCACGTGACTGATATCTATAGCTTCAGTGACTTTCCTGAAGATGTCCACTAAATTAAATAAACATGATCTGCATGTAACAAAACCACATTGTTGAGGATCTAAAGCAATAAGATGTTTTTCTTTATCAAAGATTGTGAAATCAGATATAAAATGTTCCATGCCTTTGCAAATTGGGCTTGCTAGGCTGATGGGTGTATAGTTTCAGGGATCTGAGTGCTAACATACATCAAAACAGTTAATTAGAAACTATTCTATTATCATATACAATAATAATTAAAATAAGGTAGACAGCTGACTATCTGAACTAGGTAATTTTACTCCATAATATGACTGCAAAGAAAACAACAAAAATTGGTGGGCAAGCCTGGGAGTTTTAAAAACAAGTTGAGCCAGAGTGAAGCCAAAGGTCTGGTGTGGTTCTTAGAGCCCACCAAGACCAGAGCCAGAACCAAGAGTGAAAAATATGGAAACTGTAATAAATGTAGCATATACAATGTTTATGGAGTAACAGAATACGCTACAAATGTCTCAAGATTCCTATACTACCTTTAGGAGTTTCAGTGTAGGACTACTTTAAATTTCATCACACTTTGGTATATTAACTATGACTTGTTGAGAATGAAAATCTTTTCCAGTGAAAGTTATTTTTTTCTCAGTGTTATGCCTGCGTACTGGCCCAGTAATCAAGAATCCTCAATCCTTACCACTAGCACCAGTGAGGGGTGTGCACATTGAGAAGGATAACAAGTACACACACAGTAAAGCATAATTTCCCTTAAGAGCACACAGAGATCACAGTCAGTCTGTGGCTGGTTTCTCCCTTTCTCTCCAGATCCCCAATAAGACTCCCCACTGGCACAGCTATAGGGTTCATATCTCAGCCGAGTAGTTAAGCCAGAATCTCCAGTACTCTCATTGCCCAACCAGTGCTTCTTGTCCCTGCCCAAGTAGCTGACACACACACTTTCAGATATGGTTAATATACAAACACACAGACACTCCTAGGGAAGGCTGGCACAGGTTATCCACCTATGCCCCCTCCTGCCAGGCTGTAATGTAGTAATCACAGCCACCAACTACTCTTATCAGCTACTAATAAGGCCCTTCCCTAAAGGTGACCAATTTCACTGTGTAATATTACTGTTATCCAAATAGTAAGTGTGACCCAGGGCTAAAGTTATTGGAGTGGTGGACAGTATCACCAAATACATATAATGTACTCTAAGCTTAAATTACCTTTACACAAAACAGCCACAGCTGAAAGGTTTAAAATATTTATTAATAAATAATAAAAACACAAGACAATACTTATTACTTCAACACAATGACATTACAGAGTTCAGAAACCACAGGAAAATGCTTTAAAATAATACTGTAGAATAGTCTGACATAACTATAGAAAACAGCTAGACTAATCTGACTAAATTTCTGTCTAACTCTAAGTTAAATTGTTGTTCTCAATTCTACTTACATACAGAGCAAAGGCAGAGTGCTGGTGAGTTGATGTGTTCAGGTTCAGACAAAATCTAAAATGCTCTCTTTTCTTTCTGTCCTTAAATTGGTAACACAGTACTGCTGAGTCATTTCAGATTACATCATTCTTAACAGTTCTAATTTAATTTCGCAGGCTCACAGAACAAACAATTTACATTTCTTTTTGTAATCCATACCTGCAGGAAGTCACAGCAATACAAGACATTTTACATGTAAAATCTAGTAATTAACTCTTGTCAAGTCCAGACGCCCTGTCTCCGAGTTTGAGATCAAACAGTCATACAATGCTTTACTTAACAGCTTTTTTCCAGCAGGGTGCACTACGGTTACATTTTTGAAGGTCAGAACATATAACAGTTTTCTTACATTTGTAAACAGGCTGTGGATGACATTAATATTTCCAAATGGCATAGAATATTTTACAAAATTCTATCTAGCTAGGCTGGCAGCCTTCACATACCCCCCCCCCCCCCCAGAGAACTCAAGATAGTTTTCAAGTGACCCTTGAGAAACATTGCTTGAGAGAGTTAGGTCTATCTGAGTATACCTTACTCCATTCCCTGTCTTGAGAGCCCATCTGTGTTGGCATTGCTAACCCCACTGCAGTGCTGCACTGACATATATGCTTGCAACCCCAGGCTCCATCTTAGCAACATGGCATTTTGCTGGCTGGCTCAGTGTAACCATGCTAGGGGATTGAGACCTGTAACTACAGTGAATTTTCTTCCATACAGATAAGGCCAAAGTTTCTGCAGTCCCTACACTATGGCTATACATTCCTTTTCTACAGCTGCATAGCATTCCTCCCTGGATTGGAGCCCATGAATGCTCTTCTCCCTCTGAAGAAATCTGGCTAAGTACAGCCTCCACCCCATGGGTCAAAGCATCCACATGCACAGAAAATTATTTGCTGTAATCTGGACTGGCTAGCACAGGGGGTCCTCCCAAAGCTTCTCTAAGCTTCTGGAATGCCTGTTCACATGCTGTGGTCCACACTGCCTTATCTGGCCTGTTATTCCTAGTCAGGTCTGTGAGGGGAGCAGCTATGGTACTATAACTGTGGACAAACTTTCTCTAATACCCTGCTGTCCCTAAGAATGCCCTCACCTGCTTTTTGTTAACAGGTGCAGGCCATGCCTGAATGGCTTCCACTTTGGCAGGTTCTGTCCTGATCTTCCCACTCCCCACTCTATGGCCCAGGTGGGAGACCTCTGCCATACCCACCTTACATTTCCTCAGCTTAATGGTCAACCCTGCCTTCTGTAGTCTGCCCAGCACCTCCCTGACACGTTGAAGGTGCTCTTGCCAGGAATGGCTATAGATGGCAATATCATCTAGGTAAGCAAGGGCAAACCCTTCTGCCCTGATAGGTTATGATCTACCAGCCTCTGGAAAGTCACTGGGGCATTTTTCATCCCAAGGAATATCTTTGTTGACACATACAAGTCAAAAGGAGTCACAAAGGCTGACCTTTCTCTAGCACTGAGAGTCAAGGGCACCTGCCAGTAACCCTTGGTAAGGTAAGTGATGGTAAGGTACTTATCCCCACCCAGCTGCTCTAGGGCTTCATCTGTCCTAGGCATGGGGCAAGCATCTGACTCTGTTTGACTATTTAATCTCTTGTAGACCATGCAGAACTTGGTGCTGCCATCCTTCTTTGGCATCAGCACGACTGGGAAGGTCCAAGGACTGTTGGACTCTTGAATTACTCCTAGTTCCAACATTTCCTGTATCTCCTCCCTCAGAGTCTGTTTGACTCTCTCAGGCACCCTGTAAGGGGCCTGCCTAATAGGCCTTTGGGGTCCTGTATCCACCTGGTGCTGCACCAGGTGGGTGCACCCTGGTTTCCCAGTGAACATGTCCCCATACTCCTGTAACACTGCTCAGATTTCTCAACCCTGGGTAGGAGATAGCTGCTGAGACATTGCTATTCCTTCTACTGAGGTGTCAGTCCGAGCCTCACTGGGGAGATCAGTTACCAGATCTCCCTCAGACTTCTCCTGCAGTCCACTGCAAATACTCAGCACAAGGGCCTCCCTATCATGGTAAGGTTTCATCATGTTAACATGGTACAGTTTGTGCCCCTGCCTCCTGCCTAGCAGTTTTACCATGTAGTTAACATCCCTTACCTTTCTTACCACCTTGTAGCGTCCCTCCCAAGCTGCTTGCAGCGTGTTGGGTCTGACAGGGATGGGAACCATTACCTGCTGCCCTACAGCATACTCTCTAGCTTAAGCATTCCTGTCATACCAGTCCTTTTTCTGTTGTTGGGCTTCTGCCAGGTTCTCCTGGGCCAAGCTCACAAGTTCCCTGAGCCTTGACCTGAAGTTTAGGATATATGCCACAATGGACTCCTTGTGGGATTCACACTCACCTTCCCACTCATCACAAATTAAATCTAGAGGTCCCCTCACCCTGTGCCCATACAACTCAAAGGGCGTAAAACCTCTGGATTCCTGGGGAACCACTCTGTAAGCAAACATTATTATTTGTAAACAGCCTGTGGATTACATTAATATTTACAAATGGCATAGAATTATTTACAAAATTCTATCTAGCTAGGCTGGCAGCTTTCACACTCTGATGTATTTACAACTCAGTGTGCTATTCTAGGTCATTACTGTACTCCACTTGCAGAGTGGAAAATCATAACAACCTCCAGAATGAGAGCCTAATAGGAACTGAAATGTCAGACTGTGTCAATAAAGACGCACGAGCCAAAGTAAAGTAAAGCAAAAAGTCGCATGTCCAACCTCCCTCCAAGATTTCATTATGTAACTTTCATATAATGGTGATCTTTCCACAAGCCATTTCAGAACCCTGATAAGACACATATGTGTCTTATGAGACTGTGTTTCTAAAGTATAGCCAAACAATCCACTTATGCTATGTTGATGAGGTTAATGAAAAGGCTAAAACATGCACATCCACAGGTAGTTTGGTTTGGCTTTATTGATCTGACTGTATCCATAATGACTTAAAAAGTAAAAAGATTCATGGGCATTCAGAAGCAGAAAACTTGACGTCCTTAAGGTGTTATTTGCATATATCCCATGAGCTTCCATTACAGGAGGTTTAAGATATCACAAGGTGAAAATTCTAGCTTGCTGGGTTTTTCTTGCAGTTTTTATTTATAAGATACATAGATAAAACGCAGTTAAGGATGCCATTCTATCCCCAAGAACTTCAGTTCAGCTGCATTCTGGTTTACATGGAGCAGACTCTGTTAAATACACAAAATATACACTTCAGTCTACGTGCAGTAACAGAAATATTGTATTGGCTGGTGGAAAAAAATGAATGAATGAATTAATTTATTTATTTATTTTGGCTTTTAATCTCATAAAGACTTAGTTCAGATATGTTCTGAACAATAGTTTCCCCCAGTCTTTCAAGAAGTGGCCAAGCCATCTGTTTACCTCACAGATATAAAACACAAGGTTTGGTTCTCATATTTGCATTGGAAATTGGGTAGCCTTAAAATTGCCCACAATGACAGCTAACCTAGTGCTTACCTATGAATCTATGAACCTGAAAATATGTGTTTACCACCAATCTTGGAAAAAATCTGAATGCTGAATTGTGCTAATTGCATAAGCAGGTTGTGTCAGTTTCTCTAAGGTAGCTTACAATTAAAAAAAAAAAGCTCAGGGATTTTGAGTAACATACTTGTGTACAAACACACTTCCAGTAGCATGTGTCATTTAATGTACAATACCTGTGACAATGACAATTTCACAGACATAAGTGACCATATTGTTCTGGTAAATACTGTCACTGCTCCTGCAACAGACCATGTCAGTAATCATGCACATTCTCATAATTACTCTGATTTCATTCATTGTCTCCTTTCAAACAGATTACATCTACATTCCATACAAACGTCAGACAGACAAAAATATATTTCTACTTGCTTCTGTTAGGCATGACTGACCCAAAAAAGCCACATCAGGGGAAAGAACTTTTTATAAGGAATTGCATTTAGAGACGAGGAAACGTGAGGGCAGCTGAAATATTTCAGACGTAACCCATTGGCTTAGTGCCACAAAGAAGTATACTTTTTTTGTTTTTTTTACTACCTTCAAATAGTACATTAGTTAATTCCTATGAAAGGTTGGGTATTCACCAGACTTGGGTGATTCTCAGAGCCCATTTTACTAAGAATCATTAGTGTCTTTAGATCTACTGTAAATTTTTCAGAATATAAAAACACAGCTTTAAACCTTTTACCACATGAATCAGAAACAAAGCAAAAATAAAAGGGAAGAAGGTAAAAAAAATCCAACTCAAGCAGAGATTTTAACTTTTATATATCAAGTTTCTAGAACAGATTTTGCATTAGCATGTCCATTTTGAAGAATGTAAACTCTGACTCCAGTGTCTCCCATCATTTAGTGATTGCAATTCTCAAGAATCAGCACAAAGCCAAAATAACAAAGAAATGTTTTATATAGATATATGCATAGATAAATATAGAGGGCATGAAGTCAAAACGTCAAATATATAATTTACTGACTGAAAATCTTTTGTTTATCAGAGGTCATACATTTTATGACTAATATAAAAAAGAAATATATGAGACAAAATCAAAACATAGGTTCATAGGTTAGCTGCTCTCATGGACCATTATAAGCCTAGCAAATTTCCCTTTCAAATGCCAGAATTAAACCCTGTACCTTGTGACTGTGAGGTAAACACCTTAACCATTACAACAACACACAACTCCCCAGTCATGGACAGATGGAAACTGAAATACATACCTCACTCACAAAAACAAAAGCATGGTAAAGGTAATCCATCCCGAGCAGTCTCTGAAACCAGCAGACTCCACTCTTATCATTTACAGAACATTGGGTAGCCACACAGAACTCCATTTATATTCAGACTTCTTCCTGCTTATGTTTAATGGTAAGGTAAAACCAATAGCAGATCTTCCAGTACGGGGTGCTATTAAAGTCCAGAGAAAGTTCTACACCTCCGTTTCTTTTATTCCTTTTGTTTAAATAAAATGTGCTTCCTGATTGATTAAGTAACAGCCCCCCAAGGCATATACACACACACACAAGTGACCCTAACACAGATCATCTACAATGTACAGGTTCTGGTTGCATCAGATACTTAAAAAAATGCAGAAAGAACCACAACTTGGCTCATTCCAGGTTCATTATCTTGCAAGACCACAAGCCCAAACTGAGACAATCTTGCAATCAGTGCTGTGTCAATCTGTCTGAAAGGAGTATCGGCAATATCATTTTAGTAACCATGCTGTCGATCATGGCTACATAAATCATCACAAAGACTGCCTGCTGTGTTACAAACAGGTATTATGCATAAACATAGTAACTCTTTGCTTAGATGTGTAACATTTTTCTGGTGTTCAACTAGGACAGTAGAGGTGCCAGAGGAGGACTGACCTGGGCAATAATTGCCCCATCTATGGCTCCTAAAATAAAACCATGGACACTAATGGGGGTTGAAATGTTGCTCTGCATTTAAGTTAGAATTATTTATAAATCTGACTTTTAGTATAGTCCAAGTCTGTAAATGCATTTTAATATGATATTTTTTGATAAGTGAAATAAAAAAAAAACAGTTAGGCACTTCAGAGTTGTGTACTGGTAATTGTTGTTTGACTCATTTTATATCATTGCTGGCTGACTTCAGAGTTGTGCACTGTTATTTTTGCTTCACTGTATAGTTTTTCAGATCTCTGCTGAAGGTGTTGGTTTTCCCATACCCACCCTCCCTATTCCTGTGTTGTTGTTTACATTTGGAGGCTTTTGCAGTTGCCCGCCCTCACTGTAGATTTGATCTGGGACACTCCCCCCAGTCCCATCTCTCTACCTCATTCTACCTAATAGATTTCTTCTGCACTTTTTAGTCATTTTTAATTTAATTGCATTTTTTAAACTGTTTGGTCTAACATTGCTACATACTCAAGTGTGCTAGCTTGCACTACATTTGAATTGTTTTGACTGCTGTTTTAGCTACTTTTCTGTATATATATATATATATATATATATATATATATATATATATATATATATAATATATATATATATATATATATATATATATATATAAATATATATATATATATATATATATATATATATATATATATATATATATATATATATATATATATATATATATATATATATAAATACCTTTCCTGTAACTAGTGTAGTCCAGATTCAGATTTGCTGTATCCAGGACTGTATGTAAGCTTCTGAGAACCCCCCCCCCCTGCCCCAAGCTTTCTGTGTTGGAGGGAAGCCTTCAAGCTTATCAGTGGGAGTGGTAAGCACTAGGTAACCTATCTACAACATAAGGAGTGGTTCTGACCCAGAAATTGTAGTTATTGGCCGTTTGGGCAGTTTTTCCATCTCTCTCAACTTTCTGATTTAAAAGCCCACATTTGCACTTGTTTCCCCCTTTCCTGTAACTAGTTTAGTCCAGATACATATTCTTAGTTTTAGCACTTGAACTTGCTTATTTGTGCTCAGCACTTGTTCAGAACTTGTAAGCATTAAATAACCTATTAATTACTACAGCACTCAACCTTCCTCATTACCTAGAGGAAACAGTTTTGGTACTTACTTTCCTCACTTGCTTAGAGAAAAACAGCTCTTGTACTCACTTTCCTCACTTATCTAAAGGAAAATAGTTTTTTATTCAGGAATGTCCAAGGGTCAGCTCCCAGTGTTTTCTCCTGTCTATCTGATGAATCTGGGCATCTTGAGGCAATGTAGAAATTGCCTCATGTACACAGACAACCCTCTCCTCCTACCACCCAACACTACAACCTGTGAGAGATGCAATTAACTTGCCAAACTGGAGGTAAAGCTCTCTCCAATCAAGACTGAACTTGACAGTCAAGAGGAGAAGGTAAACACTTGCACCACACCACACTCATCACATAGTCTCACTAAATCTACACTACCAAAATCCACACATAGAAACACAAAAACATTCACGGAGGTTCTTAATAATAATCTGCTCAAGCAACAGAGACCTCCAAAGCAGAAATGCAAGCAACCTCCACCCCCCCAACATAACCCAAATGACACATAGCCCGCAGACTCAGTGTGAAACTCAACCACAACCAATAAGGCAAAACAACGTACCCAACACACTAGTCATAGGTAACTCTATAGTCAGGCACACTGATGTCCCACTCACCAGGCTAAACAAGGAGAAGGTTACTGTCAGCTGCCTGACGGGTGCCAAGATCCGCCACATAACCCATGCACTCAGGTCACTCCATGACAAGTACATATATGACTCTGTCATTGTCCATGTTGGTGTGAACGACCGGAGATGTACCTCCCTGGACTACATCAAAAGAGACATGGAAGAGCTCTCCGATCTTGTAGCCCAGGCAGGTATGACCCTAGCCCTGAGTAGCATTCTGCCATCACCCAGAATGATGCCGCAGTACAAGGACAAAATGATTGACTTCAACAATTGGCTAAGCTTCTGGTGCCATTCTAAAGGGATCCAGTATCTGTCTGCCTGGGATGACATAGTCGACAGACCACGATGCTTTGCCAGAGATGGCCTGCACCTGTCACCCCTGGGATTCCGGATACTGGCTAAGGTTCTTGCCACCTCTATAGTGACTTTTTTAGGCAAGGTTCAAATGACAAATTCACCACCGTAACAGGAACAGGCAAGCAAAAACTGAGGGTGATGCTACTCAATGCTAGAAGTCTAAATCTCAAAATACACTCACTCGAGGCACTCCTTAAAATGGAGAACATTGATATCTGTGCAGTGACTGAGACCTGGTTCAAGGCTCCAGAGATCACCCCTGCACTACCAGGCTATAACTCATACCACACTTTTCGGCCATGTAACCTGGACCGGAACACCAAAGGCGGAGGTGTGTCCATATTCATTAAGGATATCCACACCTCCAGGCTAGTTGCTCAGCATAATGCAGCCAAGGTTATCCAAGTGCAACTAACTCTGGGCAAAACTGCAATCCAAATTGTAGCTTGCTACAGATCACCCACCATGCCCTAAGATTCCCACTCCTCTTTTCTTGATGTACTGGAAAATATTAGGGTTCAACCAAACACCTTAATAATGGGTGATTTCAACTACCCCACCATTAACTGGAAAAACTACTCATGTACCAACTCCTTCGCTCAATGCTTTCTGGAATTCATAAACTCCAATGCCCTGGATCAACTTATCCACACCCCAACCAGGGGCAACAATATCCTAGATCTAGTCATTACCAACATGAGTGACCGGTGTTCCACACCTGAAGTCAACTCCTCATTGGTCAGATCCGACCATAAGCTAATCACCCTAGATATCTGCATCCAGCCCCCATCCACCATTAAGGAAACCATGGTAAAAAATTTCTCCAAAGCCAACTTCATGCTTCTTAAGACAGAAGTGGCGAACTTCATGACACCCATGCAGATGGACAATACAGGTACGACTGCTGAATCCTACATAATTGCACTTTATAAGCTAACACTTACATGAGTGCATGGATCGTGCTATCCCAAAATGAACCAAGATGCTATCCTCCAAAGGAAGCCAATCTGGTGCTCCCCTGCCATAAACAAACTGTACAACAGAAGGAAGAAACTGTTGCAAAAGAGAGTAAAATCCCACGAGTGGAGGAGCTCCCTGGTCAGCCTCAGTAAGAAGCTGCGATCCCTGATAAAATCCTCCAAAGCTAGTTATGAAAACAAAATCGCCACTGATTCTAAAGACAACCACAAAGCATTCTATAGCTATGTCAAGAATCTCAATGGCAACACTCAGATCTGCTCTGAGTTACAGTACAATGGCACTAAATATACAGACCCAACTGATATTGCCAACATCCTGGCAGATAGGTTCAGTGCTAACTTTACCCCCCTCTCACCCCCTAAAGAGCCAATCTCTATACCAGAAGAATGCAAAGTTCCTGTAATCATGGCTGCACAAGTAAAAACCACACTCTCCAAAGCCGAGAACACAGCATCCATGGGACCAGACAACATCCCAGGCTGCGTTCTACATGAACTACAGAATGAAATGGCACCCCACCTAAGTACCATGTTCAATCATAGCCTCACATCAGACTTTGTGTCTGCTGAATGGCGCACAGCAATGGTTATCCCACTCCACAAGGGGGGAGCCACCACGGACCACAGGAACTACTGCCCCATTAGCCTGACGAGCCTGGTCTGCAAGGCCATGGAACGTATCATCATGGAACTTATAAACAAAGACATTGGTAATCTCCAAACTCTGGACCCCACCCAGTTCGGGTTTGTAAAAGGCAGATCATGTCTCCTAAACCTGGTAGACTTCTTTGAAGCAGTCGCCAAAGCCGTAGACAAGGGTAAGGTGGTTCACACAGCCTATCTAGATCTTTCCAAGGCTTTCAACACCATCCCCCACTCTGGAATTATAAATAAACTCATTAAACTAGGTATAAATCCCTATGTCACAAGATGGGTTGCCAACTGGCTCACTAACAGAACCCATACTGTGAAAGTAGCAGACTCCAAATCTGACTTCAGACAAGTGACAAGTGGAGTGCCACAGGGTTCAGTCCTGGGTCCTCTCCTGTTTGGTATCTACTTCTCTGAAGTACAGGCTAACAGAGAAGGCCTTTGGCTAATGAAGTTCGCAGATGCCAAAAAGTGCATTGTCATCCCCTTTGGTAAAAATTCTCTACCCATGAACTACAACATAGGCGGTAGTATACTTAACACCAAAAGTCTGATAAGAGACCTTGGGACACAGGTGGACAGT